>NW_026586463.1:593007-635925 GCF_907164565.1 Psammomys obesus
ATATATATATATATATATTGAGCATCACAAAGGAACATTGAGAGACAAATTCTAGGAAAAGATGTGATTTTGGAAGTAACATGATCCAGAAGAAAACAAACAAAGATACAGAACGCTTTTTGAGGAGTACCTTCATATCACGCTGTGGGAACCTGCAGGAAGGGGCAATCAAAAGTTCACAGAGATCCTATCGCTGCATTTTCTTTTAAGACAATTAAGATACAGGCAAAGAAAAGCTCTCCTTTCGTCCAACTGTATCCTAAGTTTCTGTCCACAGAATTTACCAGAAAGTCTGATAGAAATAATGAATTTGAATGAGAATAATTTTCTCAGTTAAGAAATCTGTACCAGCTGTTGATTCCTGTTCTTATGCTTACTCTTGATCATCAGGCGGCTAAGCTCTGAGTATAAAATTTCTAGTATTTGAGGCTATTGTCACTGCTCTCATTTGCCTGTCGGAGTTTGATTCTACAGGACCTCATGGCTGAAGACAACATAATTTTGCCACAGGACTTGGTGAGAGGGAGGAATCGAACTAGCACTGATCCAGAAGCCTCCTTCCTGAGAGCTTGCTCTCATAGCTGTGCTATGTAAGCCGCCAGGGCAAAGGAGGTTATCAACACATCTATCTACCTGTAAATACTGCAGGATACGGTAATGACCAGCTAGGCAAGGTACCTTCGACGGGACAACAATGACACTAATGTCTTGGGGGAGGGTTAATCGACAGCTGTCTGATCGGTCTTAAGGCTCATTCAGTAGGAGAGCACTCATGCCTACAATTGTAATCCTAGCCAAGAACCTGTAGATGGAGTGGCCACAGCCCTAGAGGAGAACCTGTGTAGTAGCTTGAATGAGAATGGCCCCCTCAGGCTGATATATTCTAATGCTTGGTCCCCAGTTGGTAGAACTGTTTGGGAAGGATTAGGAGGTGTGGGCTTGTTGAAGGTGGTGTGACATGGAGGGTGGGGGCAGGCTATGGCATTCCTTGTGTGCTCTTCCTGTTTCCTGCCTGAAGACCAAGATGTATACTCTTAGCTGTTCCTGCTACCACTGATGCCTTTGCTTTGTCATCATGGCCTCTTAACTCTTTGAATCTGTAAGCCTAATTAAATACTTTCTTTTATAAAGTTGCCTTGAGCATGTTTTGTTTGTTTGTTTTTTGTTACAACAATAGGAAAAAAACTAACATATCCTACTGCTATCATTGTGTTAAGTTAATACAGTTTTTACACATACAGATATTAGCCTTATAACCAAAGGTAAGGACAACTCTCACCCCTAATCAAAGAAACTTCTTTTTCCGAGAAGACTCATAATGTGTTCAGATGCAGAGATTAAGTGACTGTGGAGAGCCCAGTCCCCAACAGGACATAGGGGACAACCTCCTCACCTAAGGCCCAGGGAACATATTGGAAGAGAGGACTGAAAAACTGAAAGAGCCGGTTGACTGAGTCTGCTGTGAGGGTGTTCTGAACAGACAGATGGTGCACTTGTGAGCTCTCAACAATATGACTTCTTGTACAAGACCACACCGATTAACAGGTCGATAAGGATAAGAGGACCATCCACAAGACCCCACTCCTAGCTGAAGATCTAGCTACAGCCAGTCGACAGCTACCGAGGGAGAGAGACTCACTGCCCCTCCTTTCAGGCAAGAGTTCCCCGGTAGGTTACACAAGTTTACATGGTCAGACCTAAACCCATGGGTGTATGAACAATTCTAACTGGACTCAGATGGTCTCTCTCTGTGTATAATAATAATTATTATTTTCAAAGGTCATGAAATTTAGGCTGGGATGTATGGAGAGTATGGAAGAGTATGGAAAGGGAGGGTAAAAATTATATATATAAAAGATATACACAATATATATACACGATATATATGATGTATATCATATGACATATGACATGATATATATCGTGTATATATAAAATGTATATATATATCATATATTGTGTATATATACAATGTACTTATATATGGAATTCTCAAAAAAGTTTGTAGTATTGCTATTTCCCTTGTATTTTTGTATATTTTCTTGAATTAAAATGTTCTGCTCTTCTTACTTTTCCAACTGCCACCTGTTCTTTTGTGAGCAAAAGACCTACATAGCTGTTCTCAGATGTGGTGACATCCATATTGCTACAAGAATATATTCAAATATACAATCTATAAATGAGGACTTAATTATACAAAATACCTCAAAAGTGCCAGGTAGTATTTCTAAGAGCTAGAGGGATACAGATAAGCATCGTAGGGTCCCAGCCTTCAAGGAAACCATGACATAATAATTAAGAGACATCACAATATGTTGATCTAGTAGGAGCTAGAATTGCAGTGGTTAGTGGCCAGGTTTTGGGATTTTGAAGATCTGGGTTTGAATCCCAGGACTCCCACTTCTTATTTTCAGGGTCATTAATGCCTCCTAAGGCTTTGTCACCTTACCTTGTCATAGCCTCTGATGGTAGCTCATGCTGTGTAGAAACAGATTCTATCCTTCTGGCTGCAGAGCTGGCCATGGATAGACTGAACATTATGTTTATTCTCTCTAGCCACACCAGCTTGTTCGGGGATGGACTTAGAGAGGTTTAATGAGGCCAGTCCTTCGCTGAGATTTTTTTTTCTATCTGGAACTATAAGAGGATGAGGTTTGCTTTTGTTTATGTTTGTTTTTTAGGATGGAACTGTAAGCATTCATTGTTTCAGTATTGTGGGATAGAGTAAGGCAACCAAACACATTATTATCTGAAATAACATAGTCTATAAACATGTGTGCATAAGAATAAACAACTTTTCTTGAGTGTCCCTTTCTTCAGACTTCACAAAAATAAATGACGATGTGCTCATCTCATGATGTGGGCAAAAATTAAAAATTTTGGCAATCTCAAATTACTCACAGGTGTTTTCACTGGTGAGTCGGAAAGAAAGCAGTATTTAGGTATATGATGCCTTGTCAAGAATTATTTTGTATTATATTTTATTATCTCTAATACATAAAGATGTATCTTGTAATTGGAATATCCTTAATAATCAAATGAAGGACTTCATTCTTTTTTGACAATCTAATAGAAGTGGTATTATTTTCCTGCTGGAATTTTAGTCTTGCTTAAATAGGGCCTGTTTACCTAGTATGAATGAATGGCTTACTTTACATCTGGACCAGTACGTATTTAAATGAGATAGCTGGCACTTCTGAGCAACATTTATTTAATCAACACCATGCAATAGAAATTGAATGCTATGGTTTTGTAGTGGCTGGTGGCTGTGGGTGTGGGTAAGGGAAGTTCTGCACAACCGTTTACCCTGTACCATCCAACCACCAGGAAGAAGTTTTGCTGAAGGAACTGAAAGCTAAGAGCAAGAGGGACTAAAACGAGGGCAAGAAGGAGGGGCAGAGCGAAGGCTTCTGTGATTCCTAATCACTTTTCCTGAAAGCTGTATCTTTCCCTGGGTTCCCTGAGTTGCAATAATAAATCCCTCTTACTGCCTCCTGGAAAGTTTCTGTTCCCCACAACTAGAGACTCTCTAATTAAAACAAGCATTTGCTTCCCTACCTAACATTTAGCAGTGCTCTGTAGACATTTGTATTTTATGACCATGCTAAGGGATTTTGATTCAAAGCCATATAATAGACAAGGAAAGAGAAAGAGGTTAAGGATTTGGTTCCTAGCTGGCCAGCTGAGAAGGATTGGAAAGGGTGGCTGATGATTAGATAGGTGAAGGAGGAAAGACAAAGACTCATCAAGAGCTTCATCACAGGCAGAGTGTGGTGGGCGTCGGGAGGTGGGAGAACTCAGAGGGTAATGTCTATCTTATATAGGAAGTTAGGCAGTTCGGAAGGGAACTCACATTCCCTATGATGAGATCTACACTGTATTCCAAAAACCATGTGTTTTAACAACAGAAAAGTGGTAATCAAAGCTTCCTGAAGCATCTTATTCTGATGGTGATGTGTAAGATGCAGCGGAGAGGAAGACACCTGTGTTGAGAGCCTGTGGCAGTTTGAGATGAGAAGAAGGGGGGGGGAGAAGTAAGATATCAGATTTGTTTTCCCGTGTGACAGTAAGTGGCATGTGCTAGAGTGAGCACATAAGTGGTCTGGGTGGCTAGCCTCAGAGTCACAGCCTCCCCTTCTCCACCCGGGATCTGTTCTGACTACTTGATTAGCTCGTGTGTTCTTCCAATCTGTTAACCATGCTCTCCACGTATCTGCCTTCTTTCTTCCTCGTTCTGGGCTCCTTTACCTATGTATAAACAGCAGATTCCCCACTTCTTCCTGATAATGCTGCATACCTGATTAGATCATTTAAGACACGTGTATGTGTTATGTATATGTATGTGAGTATGTTGTATGAGTGCTGTGTATTTGAGTGGTGTGTGTGTGTATGTATGTATGTATATATACAAAGAGCAATATGAAAAGAGCTTAAAACTAACAATTTATGTAGGCTGAGCTGGGACCTTTCTTCCCTTTGCTATGATGTTTTGACAGCAAGAAACATGACATGAAGATAACATTTATTGATTCACAATAGGTCTTCTTTGTGGATTTGGATACAGATCCATCTGTGCATTCTAGACAAATCTATGTCTATTTGGGAGGTAAAATCTGTAGCTTTGTAGATATTGTCATTAGAATTGACCCAATGGAGAGACTCAGCTTTCTCAGTGGACAACATAGACGTTAATCTATAGATGTAGTCCGCTCAATAAATATGCCCATAACTAACACTGAGGATGATATTTCCTATTTGAGGGAATAGTTCTGACATACCAGACATATGGGAAAATAACTTGGGAGTATACCACTGAATTCTGGCCGGCGGTCATTTTAACGACACTGTAAGAAGTGGAGATGGAGTGAGCGAGCGTTCCTTTATGAAGAGTGGCTAATGACTTTGTGCCCTAAGCCTGGGGTGATAAAGGCAGAATGGGTGTCATAAAAAATTTACCCTGCAGGGAATGAATTAAGTGAAGGGTAACTCAGAAAAAGAAGAGCAAGGAAAGCAAACTAAACATAGCTTCAAGAAAAATAAAAGTATGTTGTTACACATCGATAATAAAATTGTGGCAGTCATTGTTCCAGGAGCTAGAGCAAAGTGTGATGACTTCGGAATGGGCTTTTACAAAGACAAGGGCATTAAGTCCACAGTGCCCGCGGTTGGGAAATAATGCCCATGTCTTTTGTTTAAATCACAAAATAACACCTGCTCATTGTAGAAAAACTTGACAAAACCATACAAGCAACATGTAAATGAAGTCTATAAACTTTTGGATACGTTTTGGATAAAGTGTTATAAATACCTTTACCTTTTCTATTTATATCTTTAATTTACCCAAATGGACTTAAACATAGTTTTTCAATTTTTATTAATTTAATGCTTTTAACCATCATTTTATGTAACTTAGCGCTGTATATAGCACCTCAAAAGATGGCAAAGTGTCGCTTTCTATTGAACCAATTCCATATTGCTATTCTGGAATCTCTGTTGTTTGTCTTTTAGGTCAATGATGGTGTCAACTTAAAAATACCTTGTATGATTTTAAATGCAGTTGCATTAATTTTACAGATTAATCCGGAGGAGAGATTATAATATTAGTAATTTTATCTTGAGACAATGTATGTTTTTGTTTATCCACATCTCTCATGTCCAGTGAAAGATGGTTGTTTTTTGTATACTTTCGTCAGAATTTGTTATCTGCTTGCCTCTCGGGTCCATAGCACTATCATCTCAGAATCTCTCAGCATTAGAATACTCTTACTCTGTATGGTTTTCCCCCATTATTCTGCTCATTTAGTGTACATAAGGAAACCTTTGCTTTTAAAATTATTTTCTTGTTTAAAGTGCCTTCTTACCAAGCAATCTGTTTCTCGATGTCTCTTTCAGTTGTTTCAAGTTCTTCTAGTTTAGTAATCAAGTCACTCGCCAACGAATAATACTTTTGTCCCTTCTAAGGCTTACATTTCCACAGGCATTCTAGTTGTCATGTAGTTCTACAGCGATGCTGGCCGGTAGATGTATGCCCTCCTTATTTCTCATTGATGGAGAGGACTGACTGTTCTATGCCTGGTCATTAGCCTGTGCTCTTAGGTATGCCATGCTTACTGGATGAGTCTGGTGGAAGGAAGTCAGGTCACTGGGGGATGCCCTTGAAGGGAATGTTGTGGCCTTAGTCTTCTCTTTTTCTATTTGCCTTTCGGCTGCTGTAGATAAACAGCTGTCTCTGACGCACACTGTCACCACGATGTCTAACTTTGCCACAAGCCCTCAAATTGGAAAGGGAACCGAGTTGTAAGTACAAAAATAAAGCTTTCCTCTTTATAACTTAATAATTTCAGGTATTTTATTTCAGTAATAGAAAACTGCAGCACATATAGTAACACCAACTGAACTGAAAATTTTTCTAATACTGAATTTTATATTTTTCTCCTAAAAAAGGTCCATAACTATTATTTATTTTTTTAAATAGAATTTTGCTCTGTAGTCCAGGATAACCTTGAAATTGTAATCCTTCTACCTCATCCTCCTGAGTGCTAACATTACTAGTCTGAGTTTCCACACCTCACTAAAAAGGTTGGGGTTGTCAAGATTTCAAATGAAAATCACTTGAGGTTATATGAAATATTTAATTTTTTGAATATTCTAATTTTAGTGCTGAGCTAATTAATTTTTATTCTTTATTATTTAATAATATAATGTTGAAGTTGTAGATTTTCCTTTATAGGTTGTATTTGTATTTGTAGATTGTTCCTTTGGCCAAACAGTACACAAACTAGGTGACTGGGCTGTGCTACTTTCGACATTTTCTTTATCTGTATCATTTAATTTTGATAGAGACTAGAGGAATACTTTCTAGTGTCTAGGTTTTTTTTTATATTTTGTTTATTGTGTTTTTAGTTTTTAATACCATAGGTACATTATTTAACTTTAAAGTATTATTTCTTTTGGACAATCTTGTTTAATTTCTTCTTGCATTTTTAAACAGCTTTAAAATACCTCTTCAGTGCATCCTTAGTCTTTGTGTATTCATTGTGGATTCTCTGTTTTGGATGATGATGAATTTATCTAATTTGGCAACTTTTCTTGCTCTTAGTTCCATTTTGTCCATTAATATTATTCCTCCTATTCTCTTTGTTTGCCCTTCTCTGGTATATACCTGCTGACCTATGTTGTTCCTACCAAAGCCGTTTCTATCATTTTTCTTCCAGTGAGTGCCTTATTAATGGTATGGCCTTGCGCTTGTTTGTCTAATGATTTATTTTCTTAGGTGCTTTATCCTATGCACATATATTGGTCTTATTTCTGTCATTTTAATTTATGCATTTTTTCCCAAATGTCCAGTCTCTGATTCTCCAACATTTTTCTATTTAACTCTATCTTTTCTCCTTTGTAAGTAAGCTATTTTAGGAAGTGGTTTTATTTTCTTCTAACACATTTATTTGTTTGTTTGTTTATGTTGGAAGGAATCCTATAGCATGCATGCAGAGGTCAGAGGACAACTTATAGAAATTTGTTCTCTCTTTCTATCATCTGAGTCCTAGAGATTCAACTTAATTTACCAGGTTTGGCAACAAGTGCCTTTTATTAATTAAACCATCTCACCAGCTCATGGTTGGATTTTCATATTTGAAGAATTTAAAATCAAACTTATTTACCAGGAAAAAGTTCTCAGTGACACCCTTCCTTAAGACTGACACGCCTAGAAGGAAGGAAAAGAAGAAAGACCTCCCCTATCAGTGGACTTGGGGAGGAGCATGCATGCAGAGGGTGGAGGAAGGGAGGGATGGGGACGTGAGGAGGGAGGGAACCACAAGGGGGATACAAAGTGAATAAAGTGTAATTAATAAAGAAAAAAAAAAAAAGCACTGACAGGCCACACTGTCACGCCTTCTTCCACCTATTTTTAAAGATCAATATTATGTCTATGTAAAGGCTTCTATTGATTTTCAGTGGATTTGGAATCACTAAGGAGAGGAGCGGAGAAGACTCTCCTGTCTCCTTGGACTGTCTTCCCTCAAACTCTAAGCTGAAAGAAACCCTTTCTCCCTTAAGTAGTTCTTGCCAGAGTATTTTGCCACAGAAATGAGAAAAAGAATAATACAGTTTAACCCGTTTTTTGAGACTGGATTTTTCTGTTTAGCCTTGGCTGTCCTGGACTCGCTTTGTGGACTAGGCTGGCCTCACAGAGATCCACCTGCCTCTGCCTCCACAAGGGCTGGGATTAAAGGCAGGGGTCACCAGGCCTGGCTTACATTTATTTTCTACACTAGAAAATATTTTTAAAAAGTCATACTTACATTTGTGTTTGTGTTAGATACTTTCTTGTGGCTGTGATAAAATACCATGACTGGAAGTGGCTCATGGAAGAAAACTTTTTAACTTACGATTCCAGGCGGGGGAGGGGCCACATGGTGGGTGGGAGAGAAATGGCAGCAGGCAGGGGGAACAGGAGGCTGAGAGATACCATCTCAGCCACACAGGAAGCAGACAGAGGGCACTGGAGGTAGGGTAAAGCTGGAAACTCAAAGCTCCCCCTGTGGCATACTTCCTCCAGTAAGCCAGCGCTTCCTGAAGGTTCCATAACCTTCCCAAACAGTACCACCAGCCGGGTGTGGAAATATGCCAGCCTGTGGGGGTTGGCTCCCCTTCAGACCACCACAGTGTTCTTTCAGAGTTTTTTGCAAACTGATTATGCAGGTTTTAAAGATAAGTGATCAGAACTTGGTTTCGTGACAGCGATAACAGGCTTTCACTGAGAACATATTTATATGCGAATTTTGTTTGTGAGTTTAAACATTCATGAATTCTCAGCACGCTGGAGTGGCCTTACAAATAGTTTTCAGGAAGGGCACAGGATTGATTTTCTGAGTCCGTGTGTGTTTGTTGACTTAGCTGCTTGTATAGTATTAGGATTTTGACATTTAAATTATCTTCAAAATTCTATAGCTATTACTTCATTTTCTATTCATGACACCACTCAGAAGTTAGAAGAAAGGTGTTGCTTTTTCCTCTTTTATGTTACTTACCTAGATTGGTATGATTGTAGTTTTGTCTCCAAATTTTAGTAAGTTTATTTGGAGAGAGAGTGTGTGATAGTTTTGATGGTAGAGCTTGTTTATATATTGCCATAATGGCTTTTGTTATTGTTGATTGAACCACAAAATATCAGTACTTCCCTTATTTTTAAATATCTAACCTTTAGTGATGACAAATTTTAAATCTGTAGGATGTGATCAGCTTCTTTCTTAGAAGGTGTAGTCTACAGGTATTATCCTAAGTGCCCTCAGGAAGTAACAGTAGACCTCAACATATACTTAAAATTATTTGGAATTAATTTGAGAATCCAGAGGATGAGGCTGGCAAGATTGCTCAGTGGGTAAAAGGGCTTACCATAAAGCTTGATACATTATTTTGATTTCTAGAACCCACATAAAGGTGGAAGAAGAAAACTGATTCCACAAAATTGTCTTCTGACTTCTTCCTACATGCTATGGCATATGTCTGCCAATAATAATAATAGTAATGAATTATGATGATAACAATAACAGTAATAATAATAATTCAGAGCTGCCCAGAGTTTGATGTTATCTAGTCAGGAGAATGATTTCTGCAGAGCACAGGGGAACAACAGAAAAGCCAAACCAAGCCAGGTCCCCAAATCACTACAAACACAATCAACCTCTCCTTATGTTAGGAAACAACTACGGAATCTCTTTGAACTCTCTAATAGTCTTCTGTTTGCTACTATGTTTTCATCACAATATCCCTAAACCACTTTGTTTTCTATGTCAACAAAGGAGCATGCAGTAACCAGAGTAGACAAGCACCGCTCAGACCCTCAGGTTCCTACAGAGGGGCCAGGCATTGCCGTCTTGATTTTCCCTTTGCATTTGCATTCTCAGGTTCCTGTGTCTAGTGAGAGGATGCACAAATGCCCCTGAATACAATCCACCTCCTTCCGTCAAAAGCCTTGGCTGTCCTTCCCCAGCCTCTGTTCCTTGTGCAGTGCTGGCTTGTGCGCTCTCATTCCGGGGCAGAAATGGCTCACATTCCTGGAGGGTAACATTCTCATCTCTCAGTTTACCCCTCTTTTCCTATGGTTTCTCTGGTTCTGTTGTCTGGCCCTCCCTGCCTGTGGCTATACCGAATTTCAAATGATCTTGGTATTCTTAACTTTTGGCCTTTCAGGACCCACTTACAGTCTCCCATCTTTCCTCCACCACTCTTCTAATTATTTCTGGGTCTCACTGTTGCTTCTTAACATAAAACTTACTTCTGGATAGCAGGGTGTTTTATACCAGGATGGCCAGTTTCTCTGGCCTCTCCTTGCAGCACACATTTCATAATCTTTGCTTCTGCTTGTCTAAAGCTCTGGTTTCTTTTTGTGCTGTTAGTGAGATAGGCCACATTCCCCTGTTAGAAAACCTTTCCAGAACGGCAGACACGGGACAAGGGAAGCAAGCACTGTCTTGGTGACCTGTGCCTCTACTCCCAGATGTTTTTGATGGTTTTTCTCATTATCTCAAGACCCTTTCCCCTCGAAAGGGCTTTCTGAACTATGTACTCCACTCTACACAGATTCCCTCCAAAAACTTATTAATGGAAGCACAGTGGCAATGCTCTTGCAATCCACATGGTCCTTGCACAGTCCTGTTGGACTTGATCGTTGGTCAGATATCTGGGTTCATGTTTTCAGGATTCATCTTTTTCTCACATCTGTGAGCTGACTTTTTTTTTTTTTTCATATATTCTATTTCTTGAGGCAGGTCTCATGATATACCTCTAGGTGAGCCTCGCACTCAGGATTCTGCCTCAGCTTCTTGGTTCCTGGGACAGCAGGCATGTATCATCAACATCTGGCTAGGCTGACACATCTTCATGAAAACTCACACTTAGAAGAGACAGTCTTCACATGTCTACACACACACACACACACACACACACACACACACACACAATCATACTTAGCTTTCCCATTTAATTGTAGTGCCAAACACATTTTTAAGGATTCAAAAACAGCTACACACACCATTGTGACTAATGCTCTGCTTAATAATGGGATACAGGCATATTCTAAGGTGTTCCTACTTCAGAAAGAAATAAAGCACAAGGACATGCATTGTGAGGTCCAGGGCTGGCCCCAAGCGTTTGAACTCATTGCCATCTCATGTTGCTATGTAAATGACCACCCCTCCAGCCCCGCCCCCCAACCATATACCAAAAAGCTAGAGAGGAAACATCTGTAGGAAACAGGGATGGTACCTGAAATAGTACCAAGTCAGAAAAGTTTTTCTTAGAGTCAGCACAATAGTCTAGATTTAAGTAATAGTATATAATTACAGTGCGTATTATGGGTAGATAATATTTTCAAAATGAAGTCATTAGAGGTGTTATAACACCAGTAATACACTCTAGTTGTTCAGGGTGAAAGGATATGATAGATGTTAAGGCAAGTGGTAAAATGTTGATTTTTGAAATTTAGAATTAAAAAAAAATTCAATATACATGTCTATTTCACAGTATAAAGTTGAATACATTTTATAGCCTAACCCAGAAAGCATTTGTTAGAGAATCAAGAACACCCCCCCACCTGTCTCTCTCTTTGTGTGTTCATGTTTCTTGGGTACACTCATCTGTGTGTGTACATGTGGAGGCCAGAGGTAGATGCTGGATATCTTTCTCTGTATCTGCCTACTTATTTTTGAGACAAGGTTTCCCACTGAGCTTGGATCCCACCTCTTTGATAGTTCCTGGGACTGTCTTGTCTCTGCCACTCAGAGCAGACGTGTGCGGCCATACTCCATTTTCATGTGGCTTCTGGGGATCTGAACGTGGGGTCCTCATGCAGGAAGCACTTTACCCAATGAACCATAGCTCCAGACCCTTCTTTTAAAATACTTCCTACCTCTTCTTTTTTTTTTTTTTCTTTCATTGAAAATAAATTTTTTTCCCACACAACATATTCTGATTACGGTTTTCCCTATTCCTCACAGATCTTTCCCACCTCTCTTCTTGTCTGGACCCACACCCTTTCTGACTCTCAGAAAACAAATAGACATCTAGGAAATGATAATGAAATAAGATAAATAAAATCAAAATAAACAAGTCAGAATAGGACCAAACAAACAAATGGAAGAAAGAGAGCCAAAGAAAATCAGGGAGAAGTGCATATAGACATAGAGACACACATTTATATATGCCAGGGTCCCATACAAACACAAAATTGGAAGGCACATACATACATATATACATATATACATATATACATATATACATATATATATATATTTGTACATAGATATATCTTTGTATCTTTGTAAATATGCACCAAGGACTGTAAGGTTAAAAAACAGTCCTGACGCAACGTTAAGAGACAAAGACCCTCCAAAAGATACTGCTGAGTTCGTTTTGTGATAGCTGTCTGCTGCTGGACATGGGGACCCATCCTGAAGAGTGGTTTGTTTCCCCAGTGAGGCTCCCTCTGAGAAAACGAAATTTTAATTTGCAAGTGATTATCATGCGAGATTGCTCCTGGGTTAGGGATGGTGGTGTGTCTCCTCTAGGACCCTACCTGCACCAGACCCATTCAGACCCTGTGTATGCTGCCAGAGTCTCTGGGAATTCGTATGTGTCAGTCCTGCTGTCTTCAAAAGGCCTTATTTCCTTGGTTTTCTCTAGCCCCTATGGCTTTTATACACTTTCTGCCTTCTCTTCCAAGGAGTTCACTGAACCTTAAGTTGAGGGATTTGATGGAGACCCTGTTTAAGGATGAGTGTCTGAAGGTCTCTTACTCCTTGCACAGTGTCTGGCTGGCACATTGTCTCTATATTTGTAAATCACCTTTATTATGTTTAGGTATGTCCCTGGTATCTCTAGTCTCTTTAGGACTCCTACATCTTTTTTCTTTTTTTCCCTCCCCCATTTTTCTCTCCCCTCCATCCCTGTCTTCTTCCCTCCCTCTCTCCTTCTGTCCATCCCACCCTTCCTCCCTTTCCCTCTCTCATTTTTCCTGTGTGGTGCTGAATATTGAACCTAGAGTATAGTAGGCATGCTTTATCATGGAACTATAACTTCTGCTCAATATTTTTCATTATATTCTAGAGACATGTTTTGTGTTTTCTAGATGACAAAGCTACTAAAAAAAATAAAAAATAAAAACCCTGTATTTTAAAGTATGAACCCAACTTACAGATATTCTTTTCCTTTGGTTTAGTTTTGACCCTCTTACCATGTTAAGCAGTGGGTTTTTATTACATTCTACATTAAAAAAATAATTCCACTAAAGGAAAGAGGATATACTAGAAGCAAGAAGAGAAGCAGGCATGTTCCTGTGCATTTCTTTTCTGGTTGTTGAAAACAGCATCTCACATTCCAGGAAACACACACACACACACACACACACACACACACACACACACACTTCACTGGGGACAAGTCCACAAATGTGGTGTGTGCCTACAAACGAGATCTCTTCAGTGATACTTTGGTTTTCTGAATTAGAATGCGTTTCCTGAGAAAAGAATTATGCCCCAGTAGCTTTTGTGATACCAGCCACAAAGCCATCGCCAAATTCAAAGGAATCTTAGTAATCCTTCTTCTCTTTAATGTTTCCACAGCACTGACTATGTGGAAAGACTTTGTAGTTGTCCCCTGTTTTTATCTTGTTCACTATTTCCACTGCTTTACCTGGGCCTGAGTGAGATTTTTGTCAACTGATGTCCCTACCATCAGTTTAATATTTTTTTTTTGTTTAATAATTTATTTATTTTTACCTTACGTACATTGGTGTTTTGACTGTGTGTATGTCTGTGTTAGATTCCCTAAAACAGGAATTACAGACTGTTAAGAGCCGTCATGTGGGTAGTAGGAATTGAACCTGGATCTTCTGAAAGAGCAGCCAGTGCTCTTAACCACTGAGCCATCTTTCCAGCCTGATCAGTCCTACCTGCTACCTCCTCCCCACTGCTTTCACATTGCCATCAAAGGAATCTTTTATTAGTTCACATCCCATCTTAAATAACCAAGCAGTCTGTATCTGCTCATTCTGTATCCAGTGGATGGAGGATGCTCCATTCACTCCTTCCTATTGGACACAGTCTTATTTCTCCTTCCTGAAGCCTACACAGCAGTCCCAGAAGACAACAGGTGGCTCTTCAAGCACTTCCTAAGGCTAACTTGAGTCTCTGAAGAACACTGTAGCTCTGGCTTTGGAGACCGTTGTCACATCAGCTGCAGTGGAGAGCAGATGAATCGGGTGTGGGGGGAGAGGAGGGCCTTTCTGGACAACTGTGCTCTCAGCTGTCTTGGTGAAGTGTTAATTACCACTCGAAAACAATACTGTTGTTTGTTGTCCGGTGGCCGAGTGGAGAAGTTCCATGGCTTGAGAGCAGAATGGAGTGGACTGGCTCAGAGTCATCAGCTTTGCTGTGTTGTTTGGGGGGTGGGAGAGGGTGGTTGTTAGCTATGGGGAGGGCAAAAGTGCGAGGGGCGTGACAAATGCCTCCATGTGTCTGAACTGAGTCCAACCCACCTTAATCACTAGAGTCCTGCTTCCTGGAGAAGAGGTTCGTGGGTGAAAGGAAGGCTTTACAGAGGCTATTTTTGACGCCATTACCCCTCCTTTGCCTCAGTGTGTATCATAACCATGGCGACCATATGCTTTCCAGGTTAGCATGGGTCAAGGTGGTAAATTTTAATGCTTTTTTTAGGAAAATATCTAATATTTTCTTTAGACAATATTTACACAGTCGCTATAGCTATGGGGGAGAGATTCTCAGATGACCAGCCCATGGACTGCCTTATTAAGCAAACAGGAAAAATGGAATCTTCTGAAGAAAAAAGTACACAGTGTAAGGTGTGGAGGAGCCCTGGCAATGACAGAACAGGGCTGTCACTGCTCTTGAGCCATCTCCAGTGTTACAAGGGCTTCCTTCCCTAGACTGCCATCTCACTCTGTAGGAAGGCCTCAGTGAATACAGCGGTGGGCTCCTGTTTGGGTTGATGAGGTAACACACCATCAGAAGGTAGAAAGCACAGAGGGGAATGCTGCCTGGACATTTGTTTCCTTCACTCTCTTTCCTTGGTATGCTTGCTGTCTCCTTTACCTGGAGGTGCAGCTTTCCACAACTTTGCTTCTGAATTCTCAGGTCTAGACTGGGAGCAGTTTTCTGCTATGACTGGCTCTGAGAGAACATACTGAACCCTGCCCATACCTTTGTCAAGACGATTGCAAACTCTCCCAGTCACCAGGCCTGAGAGTATCACCTGTTTCCTGTTGGAACCCTAACTGATAGGGGTGTTATTCTGGAGAAAATGAAGGGTTAGAAGGGTGCCCGAGGGCTTCAGTGGTGACCTCCAGTGCAGGCAGTTCAATGGATATTGTGTAAGTTGAGTCCAGGTCTTGGGATGAGAGGCAAAACTCTTGACTGTGCAAGGTTTATGTTGCTGCAATTTGAGATATCCTGTGGGGTCACTAGCATGTGGCCTGGGCGATGCAGCTCCATAGCACTGGTTTTTGTTTGGAACCTGGGAGAGAGGAGGGAATAAGTCTTCTCCATGAGCACTGCTGGCCCAGAAAGAGGCCTCTGAGTCAGCAGATGACATCCAGTGACATTCATGTCTCCTCTAGCACTGGTAGCTCAAATCCACTCTGGCATCAGGCTGCTGCGAGGAAAACTGTCTGAAGCTTCCAGCCTGGTGCCTCCTGCAGTCATCTCTGGCATTCTTGCCTCCTTGCAAAGCCCAGTTCCATTAGCGAGTGAAATGTCCTATTTTCAAACCAACCCACCAACCCATTGACTTTCACTGGTCGGCCAAGTCTTCTGGGTGAAATCACAAAGAAACCTCAGTGTTCTGGGTCTCCTTTTGGCCTTCCCTCTGGGGACACAGGGATCCTTTCATGGGTAGAGCAGGACTTGCTTTCTTTCTTCTTGCTTCTAGGGGCCTGTCTCCAGATGTGATGTCTTTCTAACCAGTGATGTTGCCTGCCTGGTCCAGCCTGGTGAGATGCTAGGAACTTGTCTCGCTACGTATTGTCTGTTGTTTATTTACACAAACTGCCCACAGTTTGAAGTTCGTTTGATTTCGTATCCTTTTCTGCCTAACTGTTTCCTAAGGGAAGCCTTATTCTTCATTTGACTTTTCTTGGCCAGTTCATCAGGAAAACAAAAACAAAACAAACAAACTCAGACAGACACTGCTCAGATTGAAAAAGTGATCAAGGATAATTTGCCTCGGCCAATGACATTACCTTGATCAAATTCAGAGAAGACAGGCGTGAGACAGAGGCAGCTAGAGTTGAGTTCCCTGGCAAAGAAATAGTAAATAGCAAAACAGTTATTTTTGAGGGCAAACTATTTGCCTCACCAATAAAGCATGGCTCATGATGGAAAATAACTCAGAAGAAAGTAGGAAGCAAATGGATTGAGTTGCTATGGGAACGCAGTTGGGAAAAAAAAAACCACGAAATATGTAAATACTGTAATTTGGTATTTTAATGTACTTCTTTTCCATGAAGAAAATTCCCTGACAGCTAAAGCTAACAGCTCATTCCTCTGCTGCACAGCTCTGATTGACGGGCTGGGCAAGTGGGTGTCTGAATTCAGCTCTGCCCCGAGGAGCCAATACGTCCATGTTTTCAAGCATAAAAGTCAAATGTCTGCAACAGTGGCTCTCAAAGTGGGGTTCATATTAGGCACACTCAGTCAGGGAACTTTCAAAGACTCAGCCACACCACAGGTCGATGAAATCAGATTCTCTGGGGGTGGGGGCTGAGCTCTTTTGTCTTTTGTTTGCATCTTGCTTTGGTTTTGCTTTTGCGGTCCTCTTACCTTGGCCTCCCAAGGGCTGAGATTATAGGAATGAGCTACCACACTATTCCTGTGCTTGGAAAAAAAACAGGACAGAACAAAGGTGGACAAAGGACACCCCCCCCCCCCCCCGTCATTTCCACTCTTGCTACTACCTGTGAGCTGTGTAGTGCCTCTGTCCTGAGATCCTCATTTGATAGACTGGTAGCTATCGATTGCTTATTTTGCTAGATGACTTTCCTAGGTTTTATTGTGCCCACTTTTAGCTGATTTGGATGTTTAAATGCTGATAATGGGAAATGATTAGCAACCATTATTCTTCCATTATTAGTGCTATTATCTTCACCATAATAGATTAGTGTGTCTCTGGGTTGGAGAAAACATGTGATGCTCTATTACAAATCATTATCATTTAGCCACCATAATAATAATGATTAACTGTGTTATTTTTAAAGTTATAGATTGATAATCATAATTTGGAAAGTTTGGATGTTGCTCTAAATGTTGATATCAATCTATATTTTTATAATTACTACCATTAATTGGCATTAGGCATGTGACAAATCAATAAGCATGCACACAGACATAGTTATTCAACCTGCTTAATAATAGTCCACATCAGAGTCAGTCAATGGCACAATTTCTATTTTCCCATTGGGAAAAGTATTGCACACAGGGCCATGCAACTTTCATTATTCTGTATGTTAAAATTCTGACATACCCGGGTGTGGACCATCAAAATCCCAATTTCCTTCTTTCTGCCTGGCTCCTGCTCCTTTAGTTCTGTTTAGTGAGACATCCCACTTTTCCTTTCTATGGTATCAATTTAGGGAAAAAAAAAAACAAAAACCAGACAAACTATAATTTAGTCCAGCATTTACCGCTATTCAGCAGAATTTAAATGAATAAGGGATATGGGTTCACGGTAAAGGTCAGTACTATAGCAAGCGTGAATGCATGGTGAAAACCGCACTGGGTGTAACTGGAGAGTTAACCCCAGAGAAAGCTCTCTTTCTTATGAAATATCATCATTCTTCGTACCTGCAATGCCAAAGTTAGGCAGCGCATCTTTGGAGTCAGCCCCTGGGTGCAGACTGATTATGCCCAGGTTATTATTAGCCTATGCTCTGGTTCACCTGGTTCTTTATCTTATCCTCTGGTGTCTCTAAGATGACCTCCTGAGCCCCCAGACAAGGTCAGGCTCTCTTTTTGTTTTTATTTTTTCTCCGTTTCTACATTATCATTGTTGTTTGCACCACAGTAATTAAGTAAAATTTATTCTTTTGTTGTGAGACTGTCCCCACACACAGAAAGCTCCACAAGAATAGGAAATAATGCTACTCAGCTGTGTGTCTAAATAACGCTGGTGCCCCCCCCATTCATATAGAAAATAGATATAGTTGACTTTTTTTTTTCTCTTTCTGACTTATTATTTGAAATTTCCCTTCATCAGAGCCTTAATAACAAGAAAATAAGACAAACTCTTTTTTGTTATAAAAATTGCAACTATACCCCCAAAGTAGAGATTTTATAACAGCTCCTGTGCATTATTTATTTTTAATAATCATCACACTTCATCAATGTTGCCTTAATTTTTTTCCTTGACTTGAACTGACTTTTGGAATTCTGTTTTCGGTTTTTAAACTTTCTTAGATTGAAAATCATTACTCATATTCTTTCTTTCTTTCTTTCTTTCTTTCTTTCTTTCTTTCTTTCTTTCTTTCTTTCTTTCTTTCTCTATCTATCTATTTATTTATATTTTTCTTTATTAATTACACTTTACTCACTTTGTATCCCCCCGTGGTTTCCTCCCTCCTCCCATCCCAATCACTCATATTCTTAAAAAATACTAATCAGGAAGGAGGACTCTGGGTAAGATACTTAATCCTCATTCAGAAAGGCAAAGAGGATGGACATCAGAAGAGGGAGAAAACAGGACACAGGACAGAAGCCTACCACAGAGGGCCTCTGAAAGAGGCCTACAGACTGTCAAAGCAGATGCTGAGACTTATGCGCAACCTTTGGGCATAGTGCAGGGAATCTTATGAAAGAAGTGGAAAATAGTAAGACCTGGAGAGGACAGGAGCTCCACAAGGAGAACAACAAAACCAAAAAATCTGGGCCCAGTGGTCTTTTCTGAGACTCATACTCCAATCAGGTACCATTCATGGAGATAACCTAGAACCCCTGCTCAGATGTAGCCCATGGTAGTTCAGTGCCCAAGTGGGTTCCATAGTAATGGGAACAGGGACTGTCTCTGACATGAACTGATTGGCCTGCTCTTTGATTACCTCCCCCTGAGCGGGGAGCAGCCTTACCAGGCCACAGAGGAAGACAATGCAGCCAGGCCTAATGAGACCTGATAGACTAGGATCAGAAGGAAGGAGAAGAAGACCTCCCCTATCAGTGGACTGGGGGAGGGACATGGGTAGAGAAGAAGGAGGGAGGGTGGGGCTGGGAGGGGAGGAAGGGGAGAGCTACAGGTGGGATACGAAGTGAATAAACTGTAATTAATAAAAAAAAAACCCAATATGAATAAGAATGCAAACAAAAATACATTTAAATTTATATTTTTATTAGTTTGTTTAGAAAAAGTACATGCATACATGTACTTTTAGAATAGTCACTTCACACTCTTTATTCTAACTCCTCCCAGATTGTCCTAAGACCCCCCCCCCCATCAAATAGCTCACAATTTCCAATTTGTACCACTTAGGTACTGCTTGGTGTGGAGCCATCCACCATACTATGGTCAATCTCCCAGAGAGTACACTGACTCTTGCCCAAATGCCATCAGCTGTCAATAGCTGCTCAGCCAGGGGTGGGGCCTTGTGAGCCTGTTTTGCTCAGGCTGGAATGTTGATTGTCTTCATGTTGATGTCTTGAAACCACAGCTGCTATGAGTTTACGAGTCTAGCAGCCCTGTCATGTTTAGATGACATTGTTTTAGCCTAATCTTCCCTCACCTCTGTCTCTTGTAATCAATCATCCTGCCCTGCTCTACCGTCGTGGGCTCTGAACCTTGGACAACCAAGAGCAGTGGCAGTAGTCTGGACTGTGTGATATTGATGTCCCATTTGTGAATGCACACTCCACTGGCACTTACTCTCTGCACTTTGAACAGTTGAGAGTTTCTGTGTTAACGGCCGTGCACGGCACAAAGAAGCTTGTCTGAGTGGTATGAGAGCTGTGCTAATATACAAGTAGAGATATACAAACATAGAGGACAGTTTTTTTTTTTATTTTTTGTTAATTACAGTTTATCCACTTTGTATTCCAGCTGTAGTCCCCTCCCTTGTCCCCTCCCAATCCTGCCTTCCTTCCCTCTTCTCATCCTATGCCTCTCCCCCAGTCCACTGATAGGGAAGGGCCTCCTCCCCTTCCATCTGACCCTAGACTATCAGGTCTCATCAGGACTGGCTGTATTGTCTTCCTCTGTGGCCTGGCAAGGCTCCTCCCCACTTAGGGGTAGATGATCAAAGAGCCAGCCACTGAGTTCTTGTCAGAGACATTCCCTGTTCTCATTATTATGGAACCCACCTGGACACTTAGATGCCATGGGCTATATCTGTGCAGGTACATCTCCATGCATGGTCCTTTGTTGAAGTATCAGTCTCAGAAAAGACCCCTGCGCCCAGATTTCTTGGTTCTGTTGCTCTCCTTGTGGAGCTCTAGTCCCCTCCAGGTCTTTCTATCTCTCCCTTCTTTTATAAGATTCCCTGCACTGTGCCCAAAGTTTGGCTATGAGTCTCAATATCTGCTTTATTACCCTGCTGGCTAGAGTCTTTCAGAGGCCTTCTGTGGTAGGCTCCTGTCCTGTTCCCTGCTTTATCGATCTTCCAAGGTCTATCCCGTTTGCCTGAGTGAGCACTGATCATCTTACCCAGAGTCCTCCTTCTTGCTTAGCTTCTTTAGGTGTACAGATTTTACTATGATTATCCTATATTATGTGTCTAATATCCATTTAAAAGTGAGTATATACTGTGTGTGTATTTCTGACTCTGGGATACCTCACTCAGGATGATCTTTTCTAGATCCTGCCATTTGCCTGCAAATTTTATGATTTCTTGTTTTTAATTGCTGTACATAGTATTCCATAGTGTAAATATACCACAATTTCTGTATCCATTCCTCTGTTGAGGGACATTTGGGTTGTTTCCAGGTTCTGGCTATTACAAATAAAGCTGCTATGAACATGGTTGAGCAAATGTCCTTGTTGTATACTTGAGCATCTTTTGGATATATGCCTAGGAGTGGTATATCTGGATCTTGAGGTAGCACTATTCCTAATTGTCTGAGAAAGCACCAGATTGATTTCCAGAGTGGTTGTACCAGTTTACATTCCCACCAGCAATGGAGGAAGGTTCCCCTTTCTCCACATCCTCTCTAGCATGTGTTGTCACTTGAGTTTTTTATCTTAGCCATTCTGATAGGTGTCAGGTGAAATCCCAGGGTCGTTTTGATTTGCATTTCCATGATGGCTAAGAATGTTGAACATTTCTTTAAGTGTTTCTCTGCCATTCAATATTCCTCTATTGAGAATTTTCTATTGAGATTACCTGATTTGTTGCTGTTTAACTTCTTGAGTTTTTTATATACTCTGGATATTAGCCCTCTGCCAAATGGAGGGTTGGTGAAGATCCTTTCCCAGTCTGTAGGCTGTTGTTTTGTTCTGATGACAGTGTCCTTTGCTTTATAGAAGCTTTTCAGTTTCCTGAGGCCCCATTCATTGATTGTTGATTTAGAGCCTGTGCTGTTGGTCTTCTGTTCAGGAAGTTGTCTCCTGTGCCAATGAGTTCAAGGCTCTTCCTACTTTTTCTTCTAACAGATTTAGTGTGTCTGGTTTTATGTTGAGGTCTTTGATCCACTTGGCCTTTAGTTTTGTGCAGGGTGATAAGTACAGATCTATTTATATTTTTCTACATATAGATATCCAGTTAGACCAGCACCATTTGTTGAAGATGCTATCTTTTTTCCATTGAGTGGATTTGTCAAAAATCAGGTGTCCATAAGTGTGTGGGTTTATTTCTTTGTCTTCTATTTGATTCCATTGATTCGAATCTAAGAACACATCAACGATATCATCTACTATGACCAAGTAGGCTTCATCCCAGGTATGCAGGGTTGGTTCAATATATGGAAATCCATCAATGTAATCTACCATATAAAGAAACTGAAAAAAAAAAGCAACCACATAATCATCTCCTTAGATGTCAAAAAAGCATTTGATAAAATCCAACATTCATTTATGTTTAAAGTCCTGTAGAGATCAGAAATACAAGGCACTTACTTAAACATAGTAAAGGCAATATACAACAAGCCTATAGCCAATATCAAACTAAATGGAGAGAAACTTAGATCAATCCCACTGAAATCAGGGACAAGGCAAGGCTGCCCACTTTCTCTATACCTCTTCAACATAGTTCTTGAAGTCCTTGCTAGAGCAACAGACAACTAAAGGAGATCAAGGGGATTCAGTTCAGAAAGAAAGAAGTCAAAGTATCACTATTTGCAAATGATATGATAGTATACGTGACTGACCGCATAAAATTCTACCAGGGAACTCCTAAAGCTGATAAACACCTTCAGCAAAGTGGCTGGATACAAAATTAACTGATAAAAACAATCAGTAGCTCTTCGGTATACAAAAGACAAATGGGCTGAGAAAGACATTAGGGAAACAACACCTTTCACAATAACCACAAAGGACATAAAGTACCTCGGTGTAACCCTAACCAAGCAAGTCAAAGACTTGTATGAAAAAAACCCCCAGCCTCTGAAGAAAGAAATTGAAGAAGATATCAATATGGAAAGATCTCCCATGCTCATGGCTTGGCAGGATTAACATAGTAAAAATGGCCATCTTACCAAAAGCTATCTACAGATTCAATGCAATTCCCATCAAATTACCAACACAATTCTTTACAGACCTGGAAAGAAAAATTCTCAACTTCATATGGAATAACAAGAAACCCAGAATCGCTAAAACAATCCTCTACAATAAAAGATCTTCTGGTGGTATCTCCATCCCTGATCGCAAGCTGTACTGTAGAGCAACAGCAATAATTGCTGCCTGGTACTAGCATAGAAACAGAATGGTGGCTCCATGGAAAGTTGGTTTTTATGAGCCTTAATTAGAGAGTGGTTGGTTACCACCATCGCACTTGTACCGCTCTTGCGTCAGAGCATGTCTTGCCAGGCTGATTGTTATCGTAGCTTACAAGACTTACTGCTGGCAAGATTGTTGATGACGTCTATCCATCCTCACAGCCCTGTATAGCACCTTAGAGAATTCGAAAGTTAGCTATCAGCTAACTGGAAGCTTCCTGCTCAGTACCAACTTGACTTCTTTATGCCATTTCACAGAAGTCTGGCTAAGCGCTCTGGGCCAGCGCTTTGGGTTCGTACATCTCTCCATGTTTCAGAGTATTGATCCTCTCTACAACTTTCTTTCTTTAATAAGTCAGAGAAAAATCACTGATTGATTTTTAGGGGATTTTAAGATTACTTTTTGTTGTTGATTGTTGTGCTGTTTTAAATTTTGCTGTAATTCTATAAAGGAATTTCACTATGACATTTCCATACAATATATAATGTATTTTGATTATATTCACCCCCTCTCTTGCCCTTAATTATCTCTGTCACCTCCTTTTAGTTTTTTCCCATCAAGTTCTGTTGGGCAGCCATAGCAATGACAATAGCCTGTATTGTTTTGGTAGACTTTCAGACACCTCTGCTCAAACAACTTGAGGTGAGGTATCTTATATCTGGCATTGGGTTTTTTTTATTTGGCAATCTATGACTTTTTTGAATAACATTGTTCTCAGTGTCAGATAATTCCAATTAAATGCTTTCTTATGGGGAAATGTATTTAGGAAAGCTTATAAAATAGTATGTTTTCATGCAACCCTTTTAAACATCTTTAGTGTTCCTTTTCCTCTTACTGCACCCTCCTGTGCCTTACCCTTCCATTCCTCCCCCCACTTAAACCTCCTTCTCCAATAGTCTCTTTTTTTCATTCATGTCACCTGGGTTCTACTTTGCCCACTTCATTATGATTCATTTTTCCTTTCTTCATTAACGGCCCCTTCCTAGTCTCTTGAATTCTACAGGTACTCCAAGTTAAAAGCATAAAATCTAAAGATCTGACATTGTGATCCATTTATGAGTGAGAACATGTGATGTTTGTCATTTGGGGTTTAGGTTACCCTTCTCGGAATGATTATTTTCAGTTCTATTCATTTTCCTGAGATTTCCATAATTTCATTTTTCCTCACAGCTGAGTAAAACTGTATCATCGGTACCACATTTTCATTCTCCACTCATCAGCTGGTAGACATCTAGGTTGTTTCCATGTCCTAGCTACTCTGAATAGAATAGCTATGAACTTGGATAAATGTGTGTCTATAGCAGGAAATGGAGCCCGTTGATTATATGCCCAGGAGTGCTGGACCTGAGTCATGTAGTAGATCTGTTTCTAGTTTATTATTATTATTATTAGTTACATTTTATTAACGTGTTTCTAGTTTTTTAAGGAACACAGTGGCTGCACTACATTTTACTCCCACCAACAGTACCTAAAGATTACACCCCCCCCCCAACCGCCCCAGCATCTATTGTCTTTTGTTTTCTTAATCTTGGCTACATTTAAGAGGGTAAAATAAAACTACAAAGTAGTTTTAATTTGTATTTCCCTCATGGCTGAGATGGTGAACACTCAAAACTAATTCTTAGCCATTTGTGTTTAGAGAACAGTGTTTGGTGTCTTAGACCATTTTTAGTTGGCTTGTTTGTTTTCGTGGTGTTTAGTTTTTTTGAGTAGTCACATTCATTTAAGAAACTGAATGGGAAAAAAACAAAAGGAGGTGATAGAGATAATTAAGGGCAAGAGAGGGGGTGAATATGATCAAAACACATTATATATTGTATGGAAATGTCATAGTGAATTTCCTTTATAGAATTACAGCAGAATTTAAAACAGCACAACAATCAGCAACAAAAAAATCTTAAAATCCCCTGAAAATCAACCAATGATTTTTCTCTGACTTATTAAAGAAAGAAAGTTGCAGAGAGGATCAATACTCTGAAACATGGAGAGATGTACGAACCCAAAGCGCTGTCCCAGAGCGCTCAGCCAGAGAAACCACTGATAATCTGGCAATTAGATGATAATTCTGATGGATCCGTGAAGGTGAAGTGTTGGCTGGCTTGAGAAGGAGTAACTCCGGGTCCATGTACTCTTCGATTGATAGGTAACTTCACATTTCGTTGCATTTCACACCCGAGAATCGCATCCTTTTTTTCAAGTGAATATCTAAGAAAGATCCCCCGAGGCCTTTTACAGGCTGAAAGGAGGAGATGTAACCACCAGAGGTGACTTGTGCCTGTAAGAGTTCTCCCAACCACGGCCTGCTGTCCAGGGAAAGTGTTCCCCAGAGCCTGTTCCATCAAAGAGAGCTTTATCTGTCCCAGTCTCTTTTAGCGTTGCATTCTTACTTAAGAGGCAGGGAAACTGCATGTCTCTGGAGGTGCATATGAAAAACACAATTTTAATGCGCGTATAGCAAAGACAAATTTAGTCATATGAGTAACCTTCCCCACCTCACCCCCACACTGGTACGATCCCAGTACAACAGTGGTTACAGCTGAACAGTCTCAGGTCCTCTTTGAGAAGATACATAGGAAGCTCTGGCCTAGAGTGGAGACAAGATCAAGTTCCCTGGAAGAATCTGAGGCCTCGGGCTCTCACGGCTGTAGAAAACACTAAGCCCCCGCCTCAGTCTGTATTAACAGGATTCCTCACACTCAAGGCCTGATCCCCAATACACATACCTGCAAACAAAACAACGCAAAGTAAAACGACATTGCAAGGCTTGCCAAAGGCAAGGCTACAGTAGTCTGAAGAGAGAAGTAACGACACAGATGCTGGGGCTCTCAATTGTAGAATCTGAAAGAATGCTTTACAAGTTAAGAGCGCTGATGGGAAAAGTGGCTGCAGAAACAGTGGTGTCCAGAAAGAAAGGTGACTCTAAGAAAATCCTCGGCCATTATTACTTATTCATCTCTGTTTTTCTTCTTCTGGTACTCCAGTCATACGTATGATACTCCTTTTGGTGTTTGGTACCCACAGGTCTTGGGCGATCACTTCTGGGCTAGGGAGAGGGGTAATCCATTCTTTCTTTACTTAGCATTGCAGTGTAGGAGGTTTTTATTGCCCTGTCTTCAGTCTCAAGGAATCTGTTCTTGGTGATGTCCACTCTGAGGATAAAGCCACTAAAGGCATTCTTTAACTCTGTTATAATGTTTGTACTTTCTAGCATTTATCAAGACAGAAAACTACAAAACTTTGGTTAAAACCCACCAGATTTATGCAAATGGAGGGATATCCTAACTTCATAGATTAGAAGACTCAGTGATGCTTCTGTTTTCTTCAAGTTGACTAAAAAAGTACATTATTTAAAATCTCAGCAAGCTATTTCGTAGCTATTGACAACTTGCTTATGAAGTTTATATGGAATAGGTAACAGGATATGAAAAGATACAGAGGTCAGTGGAATTGATTGGATCATAGAAATCAATGAACAAAAATAGAGTTCACCAATCTGCAACGAAGGAGCAAAGGTAATTTAATGGGCAAATCATCAACTTTCATTAAGTGTTGCTGGGATCATCGGACACCTCTGTGTAAAAACACAAACATAGAAGGAGACCTTAGATCTTTCACAAAATTAATTACAAATGGAGTATACATCCAATTCTATTCTATTTTTTTCGGCTTTTAGAAACGTTATTTTCCTTCCACCTTTGTACCCTTTGCTCAGGTGTCTGCAGAAGAGCTCAGGACCCCTCGGTGATGGCTCTAACCCACTCGGTGGCCTGTGCTGTGGGATCTGCTGACCAGTCCTCAGTGGCTGGCTGGGCACTCTAGTCTTCAGCAGGGAACTGCTGGATGGGCACAGAGGGCCCCTGCACACACACTAGACCAGTCTGCCACCTTGGGCTGAGCAGCAGTGAACTCAGGAGCTGGCACAGTCTATTCACCCTGCAATTCCCCCTTGGTCATGGCCTTCTCAGCAGCAGCCTGCTCCTCCTTCTCAATCTCCTCTGGGTCTCTGTAGAAGTGAAGATCAGGCATAACCTCCATGGGTGCTCATGGGAGATAGTGCCACGCATGCGCAGTACTTCCTGGGCCAGCATCCACCACATCAGACCCACGGAGTGAGGTGCCTTATTGTTGCATGGGATGGCGATGTCCACATAGCACAGAAGAGAATGTGTGTTGCACAGAGCGATGGTGGGCAGGTTGATATAGAGGCCTCTGTGAGGGGCTGGTGGTCAGCCCTGGGATCAGTCACCACTAGAAGCCGTGGCTCCCTGAAAGCTGCTTGGATCTAGTTGGTGAAGGTCCCAGGTGTGAAGTGGCCAGCAGGTGGAGTGGCTCCAGTAACAGCAGCAAACTTGAGCACAGCTGGCTGGCCATGTTCCTGGAGGAGATGAAGCTGACATCAGCAGGGTTCTCAATGGCAACAATAGCTGGAGCCTGGAAGCAACAGCTTCTCCTAGGTCTTCTTCAGATTTATGATGTAGATACCATCACTCTTCCTTTTGTAGATGTACTGCTCCAACTGAAAGTCAAAGGGGGTGCCACCCAAGTGGGTTCCTGCGACAAGGAATTTGAGGACATCCTCCTCCTTCATCTGCAGGACATCAAGGGCTCAGGACATTGTGTAAGTTTCCCTTGAAGTTATGATGGGAATCAAGAACTGCGCCATATAGACCTGTCCCTGGGCAGTGCGGAAAGGCTATGCATCAAATTTTAAAGTTCAAAACTATAAGAATTTTCAAAGAAAAATAGGAGGAAATTCAGATATCTTTGTGTTTGACCATGAATGTTTAGCTATCAAACAAAAAATAAAATCCATAAAATTTGATCAATTGAACTTTTGAAAAGCAAATAATTATTTTTTTTATTTTTTCTGCTTCAATATTTTTTATTAATTACACTTTATTCACTTTGTATCCCCCCCATAAGCCCCTCCCTCCTCCCCTCCCGATCTTACCCTCCCTCCCCCTTCTTCACGCATGCCTCTCCCCAAGTCCACTGATAGGGGAGGTCCTCTTCTCCTTCCTTCTGATCTTAGTCTATCAGATCACATCGGGAGTGGCTGCATTGTCATCTTCTGTGGCCTGGTAAGGCTGCTTCCCCCTCAGGGGGAGGTGATCAAAGAGCAGGCAAATCAGATTATGTCAGAGGCAGTCCCTCTTCCCATTACTATGTAACCCACTTGGACACTGAACTGTCATGTGCTACATCTGTGCAGGGGTTCTAGGATATCTTCATGAATAGTCCTTGGTTGAAGTATGAGTCTCTGGGAAGTTCCCTGTGTTCAAGTTTTCTGCTTCTGTTGCTCTCCTTGTGGGGTTCCCGTCCTCTCCAGCTCTTAATATTTCCCACTTCTTACCTAAGATTCCATGCACTCTGCCCAACAGTTGGCCATAAGTCTCAGCGTCTGGAAAAGCAAAGAATTTTTATCTATGGAATATATTATTAAGAGGACAAAAAGAAAAACCAAAGATAGGAAGGATGCATATTTTATGAAAATATCTTGAAAAGGGAATATCAGATAAAGGACTCATATTAAAAATTTACAAAAGTTGTAAAACTCTATAGCAAGAAATCAACTAGTAAAAATGCATGAGGAGGTGTGAATAGACATCTCATGAAATGATATACAGACATACAGATCTTCAAATAAGCCAGAGAGGTGCAGACATCACTGACCATCAGCAAACTAGAAATTAAAACAGTGGGTATCATTAGGATAGACAAAGTCTAAAATCCTTGACACCATCAGTTGCTGTCAAGGATGCATAAGAAGATGAATTCTTAAATGTCACTTAGTATGATCCCTTTAAAAAGACAAATGGCGTGAAATGAAGCAGATACTTTGGGAGACAGAAAAATATTTGAAAGTGTATTTATATTTCTAACAGCACAACCAATAAGAATCACCTAAACCAGTTGGAAAACAGAAATACCTGTACAAGAGAGTTTTGAATACATATACTTATATCACCTGAAACCGGAAATGGCTAAGGTATACTTAATTTGGTAGATGGATAAGCATACAGTAGTATAATCCTAACAGTGGAATGTTATTTTATGTATTAAAAAGAAAAGAACAACAAAGACAAAAAATGTCATGTCTGAGTTTTTGTTTTTGAAGACAAGGTGTCTTGTAGCCCATGCTATCCTCAAACTTGCTATTTCGTGTCAGGGATTGGTTCTCTCCCATGAGATGGGTCTCAAGTAGGGCCAGTCTTTGGCTGAGCCAATCTTTGTCTCTGCAAATCTTGTAGGCAGGGCAAATTTTGTGTCGAAGGTTTTGTAGGTGGGTTGGTGTCCTAATCCTTCCACTGAAGTCCCTCCTGGCTCCCGGAGGTGGCCAGTTCAGGCTCCACATCCTCTTCTGCTTGGAGTCTCAGCTAAGGTGACCCCCATAGACTAACTGGGGCTTCCCCTATCCCAGGTCTCTGACAAGTTCCAGAGATACCCCATCTCTGATTTCCATTTTCTCATTTGGCCCTCTCTCCCAGGCTTCCCTACTCCAAATTCCCACCTCTGCTCCTTTCCTCATCCCCTCCCCTACCCAGTTTTCTCTCTCCACCTGCCTCCAATGCCTATTTTATTTTCCCTTCTGAGTGAGATTCAAGCATCTTCCCTGGGGCTCTCATGTTAACTTAGCTTCCTTGGGTCTGTGGATTGTAGTATGCTTATCCTGTATTTTAGAGCTAATATCCACTTACAAGTGAGCACATGCCATGCATGTCTTTTTGGGTTTGGTTTATCCCATTCAGGGTGATAAACTGGTCGTACTTGAGACCCATACCATGGGAGAAAACCACTCCCTGGAACAATTAATGTTACTTGACTATGCTTGTAGACATGAGCCTAGTGCAACTCCTCTGAGAGCCTTCACCCAGAACTTGATGGAAACAGATGCAGAGACCCACAGCCAAACAGTAGACAGCTCAGGGAGCCCTATGGAAGAGTTGGGGGGAATGACTGAGGGACCTGGAGGGTCAAGGACTCCACAAAAAGACCTACAGAGTCAACTAATCTGGACCTGTAAGACCTGGGGTCTCACAGCTCAGGAGTTTAAGATCGTGCCCTTCCCAGAAACTTCCTATGCCCTTCCCAGAAACTCCCTCAGACCAAGACTCATTGCAAAAGCAAGAGGTTTATTAACCATTGTGCAATGGGGTCACCCCTGCCGCTCAGCAAAGAGTGGCACCCAGAGACAAAGGCCTTTAGGTTTTTAAAAGAAAAATTGTGGGAGATTTGAAGTTGCAGTCTTGGCAATTTAGGATTGGATGAGGAAGCTATAAAGTAAGATAATTGGTTAGTCTTAGGTGCTCAAGCTTGGCCAGTCCTGCCAAGTGTGGATGCAGCTGCAATTGAAGGTGGGGGTGGTTAGCTCATCCTTGAAGATTAGGGGCTGCAGACTTTTGGCTGGAGGTCAAAATCTACTCAGAAGAAGTCTAGGTTCGTTGCTAAGAAACGCTATCTCAAAGACAAGGGTCTGGTCGTTCTTTTTGCTGAGTGAAGGTCATTGCTTGCTTGCCTTTTTTTTATATCTGTCCTCACAGATAGGGTCACATTCCTTCATTCTCTGGAAAGGTACTAAGAGGCTTTAGCTTAACCTGGACCTAAAACTATAGGCTTTAGAAGACATATAGGTTACAAAGTTAGCCTAACCCTTTCAGGCCCTTAGGGGAGTACAGAGCCTGAACCACCAACCAAAGAGGCTGCATGGGCTGGACCTAGGACCCCTGCACAAATGTAGCAGATTCGCAGCTTGGTCTTCATATGAATTTCCCAACAGCTGGAGCGGGTCCTCTATGACTCAATGACTCCCTTTGGATTTTGTCCCTCTGACTGGGCCACCTTCTCTGGCCTCTGTGGGAGAGGATGCACCTAGTTCTGCAGTACTTCATGTGCCAGTGTGTGTTCCTACTCATGGGTGACCTCCCGCTTCTATGAAGAGAAGGAGAGAGGGGAATGGGGGGGGGAGGGTGTGTGAGTGGAGGGACCGGGAGGAGAAGGAAGGGCTGTAATCAGGATGTAAAGTGAATAAATAAATAAATAAATAAATTAAGAAGGACCTTGCTAAAAAACAAACAAACAAACAAACAAACAAACAAACAAACGGACCTTGCTATATAGCCAAAGCTGGCTTTTCACTCCTGATCCTCTTTCCCTGTGTGGCAGGGGTTCTCAACTTGTGGGTCACAGCCCCTTTGGGAGTTGACTGATCCTTTCACAGAGGTCGCATATCAGTTATCCAGCATATCAGATTTTATATTGCTTTTCATAACACCACAACATGAGGAACTGTATTAAAGGGTCACCGCTTTAGGAAGGTTGAGAGGCACTGTTTTAGAGTGATGGGATTATAGGCATGTGCTCTGTATGTAACACATAGGCATAACAGGCATGTGTAGGCAAAGGCTGGCGCTCTGGGCTTCATGCATGAGATTTAAATGTACATTTCTAAAAGAAAGAAATAAGCCCGAAAAAGTAACATGTCTGAGTCAGATTTTATAACATTTGGAAAGGTAATATTACAGAAATGATAAGATCAGTGTTAGAGATTCAGGAGTATGGGGACTGAGGGTTGAATAGATGAAGAACAGAATATATATATATATATATTTTTTTTTTTTTTTTTCTTCCCTGAGAGATTAGACTGTTTTGTAAGATGATATAATGGTGACAATATCTATCTCTTAAGATCCATAGGATTTCAAAACACAAGGAATGAAACTTAATATAGCAAATTAAAACCTCATTAGAGATATTGGTATATAAACAGGCATTTACTTACTGGGTCATCCAAGGGATCTTGGGCAAGAAAACTGATGTAGCATCAAGTATATATCACACACAGATATTTTGTTGTTATTATTATTGATTTATTTTTTAATTAAATTTTTATTTTTTATATTAATCACAGGTTATTCACTTTGTATCCCAGCTGTAGCCTCCTCCCTCAATCCCTCCCAGTCCCACCCTTCCTCCCTCATCTACTCCCATGCCATTCTCCAAGTCCACTGATAGGGGAGGTCCTCCTCCCCTTCCATCTGACCCCAGCTTACTAAGTCTCTTCAGAACTGGCTGCCTTGTCCTCCTCCACACACAGATATTATTGGACATTATTGTACAACTAAAAAATTAAATAGATGGGATGGATTTGGGAGAAGACTATGGTGAAGATGATCCTAGAACATCTTGTACCAGAAAGTGCTCAAAATAAAAGAAGCAACAACAGCAGCATCCTCCCTAAACACCAAAGTAAGTCCTAGTGCACCAACCAACCAAAGAACCACAACAAAACCAAAATGAAAATTCAGTCAAGCTCACACTGATCAGTGTATGTCAAATGAGACATAGGTGTTAATTAGCAGCAGCTCACAGTGGCTAAACTGGGAAAATATGAGAGACATAAGATCATGTTGGATTACAACTCAAAATATAAAGTAAACAAGGAACAGAAGTCCACAGTCATCTAAATAGATAATTAGGTAAACAAATAAATAGGGGGTTATCTATAGGTAAAAAGAGCACAGTATGGAGAAGGGGAAACTGACAAATACTACCTAAGCCAGAAGAAGTCAAGATGAAGTATGTATCCTTGACATGATGAAACAGCTGTGGGATTCTCCAGGAACACAAAGTCCAGTATAACAATAGATTCTTATTGAGGGATTTAGTATAAAAACACGTGACCAGGATTGCAAAATAATAAAGCCATCAGTAAGCTGATGGGTGTGAGGGTACACATTTGTAGTCCTAACTCCTCAGGAGGCAGGGACAGGAGGATTGAGAATTAGATGCCTGAGCAATTCAGCAGACCTTGTCTAAATAAAGCATAGTGACAGCCAAGAGGAGGCTAAGGAAACGTCATCATTAGTGTGGAATCCTGGATAGATGCTGGGTTAGGAAAAGGACATTCCGTAAGAGTAAGGAAACAATAAATTGTGGACCCAGCTCCAGGTGTTTTAAAGATCTTTTTGCCCTTTATGTTCTGTGGCTTCACCATAATGTGTTAGTATTTTTCCTTCCCTCCCTTCTTCTCTTTTCCTTCGATCAGTCGATCTCCCTATAAAACCCCCAGCGTTACCCATTGTGCCTCAGCACTTGTTTCCTCGTGATAGGTTCACATTGAACATAGGCTAGACCTCTTTTATCTATCTCTTGTTTTGTGTGTGTGTGATTTTTATTCTATATATTTATGTGCTACATTTTTTTTTGGTATTTTTTCAAGCAAGTTTTCTAACCTAGCTCTTCTTTTATGGTCTAATTCATCAACTAAGTTTATAATTTCTTTATAACATTTTATGTAAAAATTTTCATACAATGAGATTTAATCATATTCTTTCCCCTTCCCCAACCCCTTCCAGATCCTCACCCACTCTTCCTCTAACTTCCTGTTCTCTCTCCATTTCAAGAAATCTAAGAAAAAGCAAAAATGATATTATAATTTCAATTCAGATCTTTTTGTTTCTAGAATTTATATTTTGTTATTTCTCCAATCTGAAATAATTTTGTGAGCCCTCTTTTTTCCTTTGTCATACTATCAAAATTTTAAATCTCCAAACATATTGAATACATTTATTTTACATTTTGTTCTAGTAATTATATGATCTGAAATTAATATGGTTCCAATTTTATAGTGTCCTTTTATTTCTTCTAGCTCTCCATCATTGCAGCTTACTTCTTTGTATGTTTGGTAAATTTTGATAATGAGTTGATGTTACTTGAAAGTAATGATTCTTTGAGGCTTGGGTTCAAAGTGTGTTCCTTTAGAAAAGATTTGATTTGATTTGTGTGGATAATTTACGACCATTTTATTTATTTATTTATTTTAACTTTTTTTAATTTTTATTTTTTCTTATTAGTTACATTTTATTAACTCTGTATCCCAGCTGTATCCCGCGCCCTCATTCCCTCCCAATCCCACCCTCTCTCCCTCATCTCCACCCTGCCCCTTTCCAAGTCCACTGATAGGGGAGGACCTCCTCCCCATTCATCTGACCCTGTTTTATCAAGTCTGCAAAGTCCTCTTCTGTGGCCTAACAGGACTGCTCCTCCCTTGGGGAGTGGGGAGGTCAAAGAGCCAGCCACTGAGTTCCTGTTAGAAATAGTCCTTGTTCCCCTTACTATGGGAAACCAATTGGTTACTGAGCTACCATGGGCTACATCCGAGCAGAGGTTCTAGGTTATATCCATACATAATTTACGACCATTTTAAAGGAAGTCTTTCAGACCATATGTATTTTGTGCTGTAAAGAATGTGAAGTTGTAGTTAGGTAAGTTTTAGGTATACACGCACACACAAATGCATACACACATATGAGCACAGGCACACACACATACCCACATGCACACATATAGATACACAAACAGACATTCACAGTCATGCATACACGTACACATACATACACAAATACGCAGAAACACACAGATACACACACACACACACACACACACACACACACATACACACACTCACTCAAAAGACTCATAACTTCATCCAGAATCTAGAGTGCATTGCATAGTACTTTTACTAAGTACAGAGCTGTTTCTTTCCCTCCTTGGAGGACTGTCCTAGCTTCCTTCATCAGTCTGCTCAGATCTGACCTTCAATCCTGCGTAAGCCTAGGACTTGTTAAAAGCCAGGTGGAGGCTCCCAAGAATTGATAATTTCCCTCTTGGCTCCTGTGCTTATTTACCATTTGGATCTATTTTGTATGCCTAGTACAGACACATGTGTCAAACTGAGCTGTGTAAGAAAGATGTGAGATTTGTTCTATATAACTTTCTGAGTGAAAAGGCAAGGGATTTAGCTGTGTCTAAGGAAGACTGCTTCCAAATAAATTGAGATGTTCATGAGTAGTGAGATTCCTGACTACTTGAAGGACTCAATAGCAGCATAGAAAAACCACATGTTGGGGTTGTGGTGAGAGAGCCTTAGTTATATCTAGTTTGGGTGAACAGTCTGTTTCCGTATTTTCTTTCATACTTGCTTTAAGTTTCCCTGCCTGGCAGGATCAAAGCCATGATGCACTCGGGCAGAAGTCTCCTTTTACTGGGCACACTAAAAGTTCAATGTGTGGCCTTGCCAGGTTTGCTCTCTGTTTGCGCATAGCTTCTTGACACCTGGTATCAGGGCCTTCAGGGGCCCCTCAGGCTGTGCTGGAGCAGAAGAAGCCTGGATCCGCTGTTCACGTGGCCACATCTCTAGGCCCTGTCAGATGGCCATGGTTTATCTTGGCCTCATTACTGTTGAGGGGGGAGTAGACTGAGGCACAAAGAATGAGCAACAGGAGTTGCTGGGAGTCTAGACAGAAAAGGATTCTCCACTCAAATCAATACTTGTTTAAAATAGCTCACTTCCCAAGAATTCCTCTGATGGCACTTGCCTGTCCGGGCTGTGGTTGAAGATTATTTGGCAACTCTGTTCTTGGAATCAGAGAATGGCTTCTGGGGCTCTAAAATCATGAGTGAGCTAAGCCAATTCACTCAGCCAGGAGAGGATTATGTGCCCCAGCTACAGTCACAGGCAATTCATGTAAATTGATTTCCCAAGTTCCTGTGTTCCTGCACCTCCAGGGCAGTCACAGCTTAACCAGGACAAGGTTCCAGCTGGTGACATGCTCGGTGCTTTTTCAATTGCCCATGAAGAAACTGGGTAAAGAGTACCCACACTGTCAGGCTTGGTGAAGTAAGGAGTGGAATCTCACTGCAAGCCTGGATGATCTGTTTCTGTGGGGAGACTAGCGAAAGGTCCCTTTCCTCTTGGGGAGTGGGGATTGAATGCTTTGGCAAAACTCAGTAATGAGCTCTGAGATGGAACCCAAGCTAATCACAAGGTCAAAGGCAGAGGCTAATCCTGGTGCTGGCCAGAGGGACTCTGTACTGTGCTGGCACAAATTAGTGCTTTGCTTTGCAGGTAGGATTAGAGACAGATAATTTCATGTTTGTGTAGCACACAAAGGCTAGAAAATTCGTAGGTGACCCTGGGAGGCAACCACTCAGCTTATAACAGAATATTTTCTCTGAAATAATTTCTTCCATGTCTTGGTCCTTGTTATAACACTTAATGCTCCTCACAGAAAAAGAAAAATATGTAAAAAGAAGAGAGAGAAAGCATGAGAGAGAGCAAAAGAACATCAAAATGAACATAAAAAATACAATGGCTACTCACCCAGAGAAAACTACTCATAGCATATTGACAAATGTCTTTCTAGATCTCTCCCTCCTGAAATATGGTGCTATAATTCTTTGTCATATGATTTTCCTGCTTTTTATCTGAACTCAATAAACATGTGTTTAGTGAACACCCTCTGTGTGTCGGGTCCTGTTCTTACTCTGGGGTTGTTCTGGTGGACAAAGCAGAACCTTCGTCCTCATGTGACTGTGTTCCACGGAGAGTTTGTAGTCAGTGTATATTCATATCCATAGATCCATTTATGAAATAAACATTTTGGTGTCTCCTGTTCATCTGTGATGTAGATGGAGTTTAATTGTCCTATTGCTAGGCATTCAGATCTGTTGTAATTTTTGTTATCAAAATGATTTGATATATAGTCAGAGGCTAAAGTACAAGTAGAGACAATGGCTTTAGTGATAAAAGAAAAAAAAAAGCCTGAGGAAAAGAAAAGTTTCCTAAGGTAGGGAGAATTAATGGGCTCTCTTTGTTTGTGGCCTCCAGGCAATTAGTCCCAAAGACACTTGAGATGAGAGAGTGTCACTAATGGTCTTGGCAGACTGTGTGGCTTGGGTTGGAGCAGGCAAGCCATGTGTGGTTGTATTCCAGGTAGACTCTTGGAAGTACCTGACCTTCAGCGAAGTTAGGGACATTTATGGGCTTCAAGAGTCTTCAGAGACCCAGCTGCTTTCATTGTGTTTTAAAAATGACAGAGTGCTGTTCTGTGAGGGCAAGCTGCTTGAAATTGCATTTGAGCAACCGGTGAAAGTCCCAGTCAAGCACATAGCCAGCAGTCGGGCACAGGCTGCCTTGGTCTGATGAGGGTGGATGAAGACGGTGGCATGTGCAGAAGGGCTTGTGAATGGGAGGTGAGGTGCAGCAGAAGGGGAGGACCACACATGTTTAGTGAACACCTAAGAGTTGATTGCCCGTGGCCTCCTGACCTTGTAGATCTCTGTGTTTCACCATGCTGTGCCCTTTTGCTCACAAGAGGGAATGCATCCTTCCTTTGATGCACAGGTATCTAGTATGTGAGCCCAAATACTGATATAAGTTCCGATGCTTTTCTCTTCTGTTCCTTCCATTCCCAAGGCTGTTGGCATCCCTGACAAAGCATCCGGCACCTGTTGTCCAAACACCATTCTCTCATCTGGACTTCTGCAGACACTGTGATGAGCCTTTTGTTTCTACTTCCTTCCAGTTTTTGCACAACATTGATCTAGATTGTCTTTAGGACATTTTGGGCATGTGCTGTATTACTGCTGGGTTAACACCCTTCACTGGCTTCCTATTGCTCACGAAGAGAAGTGTACTCGTTAGAGGGTGACCAGGATGTGGTATGGCCCTGGAGTTTGATTAGCAATGCCTCCTGCTGTTTCCATCTGGGAACCACTGACTGTTCCCTGTCGTGAAAAATTTATTCAGCCTTCTGTGTCCTTGAATATGTTCTTCCTTTCTGCTTGGACTGTCCCTTGGTGTGTGGCACGCCCTTCCTTGTGACCTCATTGCATTGTGTCCATCTCTGCATTGTTATTGAACATGTTACCCATAAGCTTGTCTACTGGACCATAACCTTTACAGGGCTGTGAACTGCTTGAGCATGAAGGCTGAATCTTATTAAGTTTTGTATCTCCAAACTCACTGCAGTGCCTAACATATATTTATTGTTGAATGGGTGTTTACTGAATCATAAATATTGGGAGGATAGGTACAGTGGGAATATATATATATATATATATATATATATATATATATATATTTTTTATTCAGACCTAACCAGCATGCATTCATAGCTCTTAGTACTGATATATATTTTTGACATCTTTAAAACATTTATTTTAAAGATAATTAATTTTGTTATATGAGGAATATTTATTAGATAATATTTGTTGTCACACAAATGTAAGACTTGAGGTTGTAAACACACACATATGCACACACATCTGTGTACACGCATTTATACACATGTACTATTCTACTCTAAGTGGTGGTTTCTAATACTTTCTGACTCTATACTAGGCTCCTAACTTTTATACTCTTTTGGGGGCATCTGTAGGTCTTGATACTTTGGGTTCAAAAGAGAAAATTAGAAATGTAAAGAGAAATGTGAAAATATAAAACAAAAAGGAAATCTACCAGAATTACTCTAAAAATGAAAATGGGGACCAACAGGACCAAGATTATCATGTATTTATAAATACATCAAATATCAAACAATTGTTTCCTCTTTCACATGTTCCCATACTTTCCAATGTAAGCAGCAATATTCTTCTTTATAGGAAAGGCAGATATAAGAATTAGATGAGAACTTAAATTGTCTATAACGAGTAGATTCTATATAAGTAGCCATTTTTCTTTTCCAGCAACTACAAGTGGGCTCCAGAGATAAATCTTCACAGAAGGAAAGTCCAATGTTGTGATAGATAAGATGTATGAAAATATTAAATATTAAATAATAAAGTTTCACTTCCTGCTCCACCACCTCTTTATTTTACTCCATGAATCCCACATGCAGAATTCTTCTCAGGTCATGCTCTAGATAAAATCTATGGGTTAATATCTCTGGTAGCGCTGACAAGTTAGAACTTTTACTTTGTACCTCTGTGGGAGTGTGATTTGAACTTTTCTCTTAAAATGTTTTTCCTTGTCAGGAGATCTAAGGAAATATTTGAGGAAGAACCATTTGGTAAAGAAAACATTGAAGAAAGGAGGTGGGATGAAGAAAGTATCACTGATGCTCTGTTTGAGGTTGGCCACCCAGCCTCCTTTCAGATTGTTCAGGATTGCCCTTCTGAATGATTTATTTCATACTTTGGTTCAATGTTTTGATGTAAGTCTAATGGCCAGTCACTTCCCTGATAGGTGTGTGGTGAGAAGTTAGTTACATTGGAATAATAAAGTAAGGCCCATTTGGCTCAAATGTTCATTTTGAAGAAACTCAATTTAACCAACTCATAGATCCAGGTCAGGACACAATGGAGTTGCTGGAAGACAAGGTGATTTCACAGCATGGAAAGGGGAATGGTTGGGAACGTCACTTCCCATAGCTACTTTAAAAACATAGTAAAACATACTTTTTAAACCATTCTTAGGCATAAAGTTCAATGACACTGAGTATGTTCACACTGTTATAAAACATCACCATGATCTGTCTCTGTAATTTCTTTCATTTTCCTAAACTGAAACCTCATTAATTAAAAGCCCCCCACCCCATCCATCACCATTCTTAGTTTTTGGCCCCCACTGTTCTATCTCTATATTTGAGCATTCTAGGTAACTCATGAAAATGAATGTTTAGAGTATTGCTCTTTTCATCGGCTCATTTCACTTAGCGATCTTCAGGGTCATCCATATTGTAGCCTTTATCTTTGTGCTGGAGCTTACCAGCGAGTTGAAAAGTTCCTGAGTGGGGAGTGAGCATTGAAATAATTAAAACAAGTAACACTACACATGGCATTGGCTTGAGAGGGCTGTCAGTAAGACTGCAGCTTGAGTTTATTCCACAATTCCTTTTTATAGGCAAAGCAAAAACAAGTCACATCAATACAAGAAAGAAGTTCGAGGAACTGCTAAACTTGTTTTCTAAAACTACTTCCCTTTAGCAGATGTAGTCCAAGGTCACAAGCAGGTTTTAAGGAACTTGGCAAAACTTCCTTTTTTCTCTGTCTCAAAGTGAAGGCCATGGTGAAAACATGCTTTTCGATAAATAAAAAAGCAGCTTGACAAACAAGCAGCTCTCCACATCTGCTTTAGGATATTGCATCAGAAGTAGCATCATGAGCAGGTGGCCTAATCGCTTGCTGGTTTGGAAAATGGGTGTCTGCTCATTTATCTTCTAAAAAGTCTGATGATGGCATTGCTAGTGTTTCCTGATACCCAAGGGGAAAACATATGCTGGTCACGCTCTATTTTTATTGCCTTTCCCCTCTTGGGGGCTACTAAAACCCAACATAGCAAGTTACTTTTTCCTGAAGGTCTCTGTAAACATGGTCTTGTTGGAAGCCAGGGAGGATTCTACTCCCTTGTAGGAATTAGGACACAATTTGTCATGATTGGTCCCAAATCACATTCTGAGATAGCCTTTTCCTACTTCTAATGGCTCCTGTTCCACCATGGAGCATGGCTCTGGTCATGGGCTTTAAGTAGTGTTGGGCTGTTCATGCTGACAGCTGTTGCAAGTGTTGGCATGGCTGGCCAATGGCTTCTTGTTCCTGGATGCTTATCTTACATGCTTCTTGGAAGCCTTGTCATATTGGATAGGGCAGAGTCTGGTTTCTAAAGAAAAGGTTCTTTGGGATTTGGATAAAATCTGGCTTGTGGTGTCCTATTCCCAGAAAAATCTGAGCAAGCAGCCATTGTAATTAACACTTGGCAAATCATGCCCAGTGGAAGGCTTGCTCCTGACAGTCCAGTGTCATGATGGGTGTAACACATGGTGTTATCTGGGTGCTAGCCATGCTTACTAATACAGAGTTCACTTGACTTATTTTGGCCTTAGGGTTAGCCAAGGACAGAAGCCCTGAAATAAAGTAGTTCCTTAAGTATTGCCCCACATAACTCTGACTGCATTTCTCCTTCTTCCTGTAGTTGATTTACCCCAAAAGTTTCTTCTGTAGATCTTAGCTTTCTTACTATAATGATGACCTTGTAGGTGCTCCTTTAACCAAATAATTTGGTCTCAGTAGCATATGGTTATGAAGTAATATCACCTGTGAAATTACCATTTCCTTATGTGAGATTAACAGGAAAAAAATCCATAATTTTTTTTATCATCACTTTTACTTAAGATCACTTCAGAAATGGTAGCCAGTGCAATAAGGCAAGAAACAAAGGCATGCAGTTTATAAGGGAAGAAATAAAATAGTTTCTGTTTGGGGATTACATGATTTTCAGAAAATTCCCAGGAATAAACTAAAAAGATTCTAGAACTCTTAGTGAGTTTAGTAATGTCATGGGATAGAGGGTCAGTTATTGGAAGTCAATTGTATTCTACAGGCTAACAGTGAAATTTAGAATTTGAGAATTAAAAGATGACGTTTTTTTGAATAGCACCAAAATATTTATATATAAAATTGACAAAATATATGCTGAAATATATGTGAAATATATGTTGAAATATATTGACAAAATATATGTTGAAAACTGAAAAAGAAAAATAATGAAAGGAAAAAACCCAAGGTCCAATAAGCAGGGAGATCTGCTTATGGACCTTGACTGAGAAGGTTGTTCATGACTGAGAAGATTGTTGAATGCATTTAACACAGTGCTAATTGAAATGCTTGTCAGATTTTCTAATTGACACTGTAAACTGGCACTAAAAGTTGTGTGGGACAATGACCAGCATAGCATGATAACCCTAAGGGTGCAATAGTGGCACACATACCTTGGCAGTAACCAACAGCTCTCTAATTGGACTTATGGTCTACTCAACAAAGGGGAAATCATGCCTTGTACTTGAAACTTAGTAAACCAACCAAAGCTAGTGAAGTCATACACCTTGTAGGAGGCCCTGCACCTGTCATTTTACTAAACCAGCATAATCCCTGACACATTATAAATATTTAATCTTATCCCTACAGATAAATGAAGTCTTTATCCCTCATCAAAGAAACATCTCTTAGCAATAGATGGAGACCATTATAGAAACCCACAATCTATTGAAATGCAGACATGTGAAGCCCAGTCACAATGGATACATCTACAACACATCCCCTGTACCCAAGGCTAAGGGATCATTTGTAACAGGGGGGTGCAAAGATTGTAAGAGCCAGAGGAACAGGAAGGTGCTGTGAGATTATGTCACCTAGTAATATCAGAGAAGCTACACCTAGAAAGTCTCACCAAGACCTGAACAAGGACAACACCAATGGACATACTAATGTAGAAGGGAGAACTCTCAGTAGTTGTAGACAAAGAGCTAAGTAATATTGAGAGCAGGAAAAAAAGTCTTCCTCAGCAAAGGGCACACCTAGTGATTATTCAATATGATATGGTCAGCTTTTAAGCAGACAAATACCAGTAACACTATATGGACAAATCAGGTTGTATTTTTATATTTAGAAATATATATGTATATATATATTTATATATATGTACACATATGTACATATAACATAATTAAAAGAGAAAAGGCCTTGAGTTTGAGAGAAAGCAAGTCAGGATACATGGTCAGGTTTGGAAGGAGGAAAGGGAAAGGGAGGAATGATGTAATCATATCATAATCTTAAATAGTTATAAAAAGTAGAAGTCATATCAGTGTAGAAACACATGTGAATATGAACAAAGTCTTCCAAACAAGAGCAAGGTTAGAGGATTTACATGATTCATTTCAAAACACGGAAGTAACAGTAATTAAAGCAATGTAAAATGAGAGATGTCTAAAGCAACAGAGCAGAATTGGGAGATCAGAAATAGACCCACATAAATATAATCAATTATTTTGGGACATAGGTTCAATGGGCAAATTTTGAAGACTAGATAGTCTTTTCAGTAAGCAAATAACTCCTCCATACAAAAGGGTTACAATTATAACATGTGGACAGATAAAGGAAAGACCACCATTAGAACCCAGAAATATGAACCGATGGCAAGATCTCAATGTGAATGGTCAAGTTAAGGGACAAACTTTAAAAGCACGGGGTGTCAGAACAGTGTGGATGACGTCCATGGTAGTGCCTAGTGATTATAGGGTCTTCAGCACATGTCCACATAGTTTCCAGTACTTCTCCACCCAGAAGGGGTAATTTAACTTCTCTGTTCTTGGGTATGAGATGGATTTATGACTGTGTGTGTGTGTGTGTGTGTGTGTGTGTGTGTGTGTGTGTGTGTGT
>NW_026586463.1:635935-636982 GCF_907164565.1 Psammomys obesus
TGTGTGTGTGTGTGTGTGTGTGTGTGTGTGTGTGTGTGTGTGTGTGTTGTTTTTTTTCCTAACACATCAGACATGGAAAAGGACAAGTGTTGACTTCATAGTAGAACACTTTGGCAAACACCAGCTTACTCGACCATCAGACATGATGAGGTCACGCATAGCCTCATCCATTGTGGTGACAGGCACTTTACCTCTACTGTGTTCCTCCTTAAGTCTGCAACAGCAAATTAACCACAGGGAACCACAGATGAAGGGGCATATAAAACTCTCGAGGTTGTGAAAGAGCTAGCAAAGATTGGAGAAACATAAGACAGGAAGAACAACATGTTGGCATCCTGGACTGGACCCTGGAACAGGGAAGGAGCATTATTGCAGAATTATTAAAGTCCTTATGGGGTTCCTAATTTAGTTAGTAGTAACTGTACATTGTTTATATGAGATGTTAAAATTAGGGGAAGCTAGGTAAAAGCCATAGGAAATTCCTATTCTATGCTATGGAAAAGGCAACCTTGTGTTTATCTAAAATTGTTGCAATGTAAAAAAATAATTAAAACCCCAAATAGTCACTTTCCCCTATAAATACCAGGATTATAGTGGTATACACCCCTGCTGGTTCTATTATTAAAAATAGACCCCAGAACAGTTCCCTCCAGCCTTTCCTGTGAGTTTTGTCAGTGTTCTTTAACATTTACTGACGCTGTGGCTACCTCAATGATGCCTGCTGCCTTCCTCACTTGGCTAGACATGCCTCCCCTCTACCCTGATAATCTTGAAGGAAGGAAGCTCCTTTCCAAGTTTGTAGCTTTAGACTGATCATAAAAAGGAAAATAGACAAAAGAAACAGCTATATTGACCCCTTCATGGCCTAGAGGAAATTATGGAAGTAGGTGTAGAAAGATTGTAAGAACCAGAGACTGGGGAGAGATGCTATGAAAAGCTGTCTTCTTAATATGACATGACCATTGCAGTCATGAACAGACTTGCACACACATGTGTCCATACACACACACACACACACACACACACACACACACACACACACACACA
>NW_026586463.1:636992-656513 GCF_907164565.1 Psammomys obesus
CACACACACACACACACACACACACACACACACACACACACACACACCATAAACATAGATGGAAAGCCAGCAAGATGGCTCAGCAGATAAAGGTGATTATTATGTAAGCCTAGAGAGAGGAGTTCCATCCCTGGAATTCATGCAAAGGTGAAAGGATAAAGGTACAGATAAAATCACAGTAGATTGCACACATGTATTAAAACAATAAAAGAAAAAGAAACCATTAACAAAACACAAACTTAAATTAGGGGATCTCCTACACAGCATGTGACCACATGGCTTACTCTTCTCAAGTCTGTGAAAGGTAAAGGAAGTGACTATCTCTGGAAAATAGGAGACACACAGTTGGGCCACTAATTCAGCTCAGGAGCACCTCAGGATTTGGCCTTACCTACCACATCTCATTAGCCTGTGCACTGTAATAAGATCATAGATCTTATTAAAGATCATACAAGTCAGCAGAATAGCATGTCCAAATGTAGCTACATACATGTATGGTTGGTAGGTTTCTGATCAATGCTTCTAGTCACTCCATCACAGGGACCAGCCCTACCAACAAATGTTACCAGGAAGACGGGAGAGACACATTGGTGAAAAAGAAAGCACAGTTTCTTTTTTTTCCATTTTTTATTTTAATTTTTATTAATAATACTTTATTCACTTTGTATCCCCCCATGGTCCCCTCTCTCCTCCCCCCTCAGTCCCACCCGCCCTCTCCTTTCTCCACACATGCCCCTCTCCATGTCCACTGATAAGGAGGGCCTCCTCTCCTTCCTTCTGATCCTAGTCTATCAGGTCTCATCAGGAGAGGCTGCACCATCTTCACACACAGTTTCTTACTGCACACGTAAAAAAAACACGACTGTGGGTGGCTCCTAGGCCTGAATATAAAACACAGAACATAAATCTACAAGATAACATGAACAGATAACCTGGTGTCGTAGGCAAGGCTTATTGGACAGGGTGCACAAAGAACATAGCCTGATAAATTGGATTTCACTGGGCTGAAAATTCTGATATCAAAGGGCACTGTTAAGAAATTGAACACGTATATTTATTTTTCTTATCGGTGGAGACTATCCAGCTTCTTTCACATATATTGTGGCAGTTGAAAGAGTAAAGTGGGGCCTGAGGAGGTGAACTAGCAGAAGAGGCACTTCCTGACAGTCCTAATGAACCGAGTTCAATCCCTGTCTCCTATAAGGTGGCATGAGAGAACCAACTTTCAAGAGTTGTCCTCTGACTTCTACACCGGCACGGTGGCATGCATGTACCTACCTAAACACACACAAACACACACACACAATAAATTTTAAAACATGTAAAAAGACTAACGGGTTTTGTGTGCGTGTGTTTGTGGTTGTGTATGTATGTTTGCACGTGTCGGTGTGGGTGCACGTGGAAGCCAGAGGCAATGTCAGCTCCCCCCCTCAGTTCTCCACCTTACTAAGTTTAGTTTCAGAAGATTTATTTTGTGTATATTTGTATGTGTGCGTTTTTCTATGTGTGCATGTGTGTGTATGAGAGAGAGAAAGGGAGAGAGAAAGTGTATGTGTGTGTGTGTGTGTGTGTGTGTGTGTGTGTGTGTGTAGAGGTGCCCACAGAAGCCAGAAGAGGGTGTCAGCTCTCCGAGAGATGGAGTCGTGGTGGTTGTGAGCTGCTTGATTTGCACGATGATAACCGAATTCCAGTCCATGTAAGACCACAAGTGCTCTTAACTGCTGAGCCACTTGTCCAGATCCCCATGTTGTCCTTGTTTTTTATTTTTATTTTGGGACAGGCTCTCGCACAGAACATGAAGCTTACTTGTTTGGGTAGGCTGGCTGGCCAGCAGGCCCCAGGGATCATCCAACTCTGCCTCTGCAGTAGGGATTATAGGCATTCACTCTGTACCTGGCTTTTTACAGGCTGCCGGGGAATCAAAACCAGGGCCTTCTGTTTGCATAGCAAGCACTTTACTGACTGAGTACCCTTCCTCCTCTCAGCATGTTTTAAATATAATCTGTAATTAAAAAAAAATCTTGGAGTCTTGATAAAAATGTACTGTTATTTTTAAAGCCCCCTAAAGAAAAAAAAAAAGAATAGATAAGTCAGACTGAGAAAAAGTATTTATAGTAGACATACGATGCAGAAAATAGTACAATATCCCAGTCAGCATCAAGTAATGTATAATCCAGAGGCTTTTGGGTAAAAGTGACAGCTTAGACATTACCTCTGTGTAACTCGGTGAGGGAGAGAATCAGAATAATAAAAAAGGAAAGAAAGAAAGAAAGAAAGAAAGAAAGAAAGAAAGAAAGAAAGAAGAAAAGCAGATATTATTCCAAAGAGAGGAAGTGCTTTGGAAATCCCGGAACCAGTGACAGGACACCTGGAGACTTGTGAGGGGCAGATGAGCTGTGGGTCTGTGAGAAACAAGCTGGAGAGGGAAAGGAGAAAACACTTGAGAAAGATAAGCTGCCGAGAGAGAAGCCCAGCCTCGGGACAAGCTCCATCCTCACGAGCCTCAGGTCCAGCTGTGGGTTCTGCTGAGACCATGACCACTGGCAGATGCTGACTCAGCAGTAGAGGGGGATCCCGTGTGTCACGCATGCTATGTGACACAGAGCAGTGGCTAGGTGCCATCTTTAGTTTTTAAAGATTTAATTCTGTTTCCACTTTATTTTGTGTGCGTGCGCGTGCTTCGTGTGTGAAGTTGTCCACGGAGATCAGGAGAGGGCATTAGATTCCCAGAGCTGGGGTTATGAGTGGTTTTGAGCTGCTTGATGTGAGTACTGGGAACCAAACCTGTGTCCTCCAATAGGAACAAAGGCTCTTAACCTCTCAACCGTATCTCTGGCTCTCCAGGTGACATCTTGAAAGATAATCTGTTTTAGAGAAATGACCTGCGTGGGCAGCCTGAGAATAGGGAACACAGGCCAGGGGGCCTCAGTTTGACCTGCAAGAGCTCCCTAGTGAGGGAGGTCATAGGAGGCGCTTGCAGAGAGCAGAAGAGCCAGATGCCGACAGAACAAGTGCAGAAGGCTTGGCCCCAGCAGTGAGGAGACCAGGGAAAAGGAGCTGTGTTCTTCACCGTCAGAAGATCTCAGCAGAATAAATACCCCTGGAATTTGATCGGGTTGAGGCCAATGGGGGGATCAACTTGTCAAACCACTTTTCTGCCGCTGGCTACCCATCATGTATGGATGCCCACAGCCATATCCCATCAGCAAGGTGACTAATACTGAGGGGGCCTTGACAGTACAAACACAGGCCTTCTGCTGGTGTAGATCTCAGACCTGGGGTGTTTTTTCCCACAGTCACAACACAGCTGGGAAAAACCTCTGGCCGCCCAGCCATCCCAGATGGTTTGGATCTGGGTTATCTCAGGAGGCTGAGAGGACTCTGCAAAGCTATGTGTGGCCAGCAGAGGCCTCTGGTATGCAAAGGGACGTTTCTAAAGCCAGGACAGCTCTGGCAGACATCAAACACTTGTCCAGGACAGACTCAGCAACAGCATAAACCACAGGAATGTCAAGACCCAGAAGCTCAGTTGACATATACCCATGACCTCAATGGTAACTGGCAGTCTTTAAATTTTTGGGACCTAGAAAACTGCTCCAACACTTTATCCTGTTTGTCTTTTCACCTTTGTTTGGCCCTTGTGACTCCCTTTTCTCTACCATTTACCGCATTTTAATACATATTTTGGCATCATATTAAAAATAAAATGTTATGTTTTATTCCCCTTCATAATTAATCAAATTTTTGTTTACATTGTTTTCATTGTTCTCATTGTTGGTCAACCTTTTTGCTTGTCATAGTTGCTGCAATGCTTCTCATCTTCCTTCTCTTCTTCTTTCTCTTTCCCCTCTTCCTTCTTCTCTTCCTCCTTCTCCTCCTCGTGTTTTCTCCATCTCTATAATATTTAGGAATATTTTAATTATGTCAGAGTTTTACAAAATGCCCTTTTTATATTTACCTAAATTTGTATTTGAACATTTTTATTATTGGAAAATCTTTATTTATTTTCTCCTCTTTTAACCTCTTGTTTTTTCTCCCCCTTCCATCATACTACCCTTTTCTATTTATTTTAGTCCCCTTTCTACCTTTTTCTGTCTTCCTCCTCTATTTCACTCATTTACTGTTTCTATACTTATTCTAAGTTATTTTAAGTTTTCTAGTAAATTTATTGTAGTTTCTTTTGCTATTTTTGGTGATCATTGAGGATTTATCAGTGACTTCAGTCAGTTTTAAATGTACTTTGTTTGTTTATTTGTTTGAGACAGGGTTTCTCTGTGTAGCCCTGGGCTCAATTTGTAGATCAAGCTGGCCTTGAACTCACAAAGATCCACCTGCCTCTGCCTCCTGAGTGCTGGGATTAAAGGCATGTGCCACCATGCCTGGCCTTAAATGTACTTTTTATCTTGTATGATTTCTTGTTGTTACTGTTACAGCGATATGTTTTCTCCTCTGTGAATGGTGTTGGGATTTGAGTCATCAATAGGCTGCTCAATTAGAAGATTACCAAATAAAATTTGAAGAATTAATACATATGCAAATTACAGCACAGAAATACAGGAAACAAGAGAAGACACTGTGGCACCTTCTAAAGCTCATCCTTTGTAGCTACTGGATTCAGAGAAACTCAAATATGTAAAATGCCAATGGAGATTCAAGAGTATGGATAAAAATTATTAATGACCTCCAGGAGGTATGATACCAAAACCAGATGGGTTCAGTCTGGGATCAGGTGAGGAATGTCAGGATCATAGAGGAAAAAAGTCAGTAGAATAGCTACTAATGTCAGGATCACAGAGGGGGAAAAGTCAGTGGAATAGCTGAGAAAAATCAGCAACATGGAAGAAAAATTCAGCAAGCAATCCAAAGAGTTTGGAAGGAATCAACTAGAAATATTGAAGGTGAAAGACTTAATGAATCAAATAAAAAAGAAGGGTGGAAAGCGTCACTGAGCGTAAAAAACTGGAGGGAACTGAAGCAACCTAACTATGCTTGAAGTAGTCAACTGGGTGTAGCATGAAGCTGTCAAAGAACATGTGGGCAATAATACAGATGGAATGAGCACATGGGTCTTCTGACTCACAAAACAGTACTATTCATTTATTAATTTACATTTTACTTTCCAGAGACTTGGGTAACAGGAGTTACCCAATAAAAATTTCAGAGGCCAGGTGGTCCTTCCTTATCTCTTCCCTAAATGATAAGTGTTTGTTGTGCAATTGTCACAGGCGCCAGGAAAACAAAGGCAGGTCAGGCTGCAAGGTGTTTTCTGTTTAATGAAAGATCTGCACGAGCAAGTGTCGCTGATAGCGCTGTGGCGCACAAGGAAACTCAGGGTCTCACAGCAATGAAAGAAATCTTTTGATCTCCACTTTGAGAAAAAAAAAAAGTTTATTTAGGATCAGGTTTCAGGAAGCATGGTGTGGGAGTAGAAAGGAGAGAAAGAGAGAGATGAGAGAATATAGCAGGTGAGTTCATGAGTTGGTCTTTGCTGTGGCAAATAGCACTCAGCCTTCCTGGAGCCCCTATAAAAACCCATGTACTATAAAACTCAGGACGGTCCAGCTGTCAGGCAGGCAAACTGGGTACGTATATTATCCAGCAATGCAAGCTTGAGAATTGTTTCTGAGACGTTCACTTGCTGATAACTCAGCCAACAACCATCTCCTGACTCAAATTTACCTTTACTTAGTGAGATACAGGCAGTTCTTGGTATACATGAGTGACTGCCTATATAGAACTGGGGAACATGAGATTGGGGAGCATTGATAAGGCCTACCAGTAGGCCGGAGTTTGAGTGCTAATTAACTAACTACAAGTGACTGCACAAGAGTGAAGATTTTTGGACTGAAGAGACTCAATGTACAAAGGTTCAGAGCTAAAAGATAATTCAGTAACTCAGGAGAAAGGCATGTGTTGTGGGAGAAATCGAAGTGGAGAATTTGGGAAGATACACATTCCGAAGTGAAAGGGTCTTATGTTCTTTTGTAGGGTAGTTAGGTTGAACTTCTTCATTGCCATCTTGAATCATGGCCGCTCTGATGACATACAGGAGACTCACAAGAGGAGGCATAGTAACATCTCCTCATGGATAGGGAGGCGAAGCTCAGGAAAAATACAGAGCGGTATTTGTGAGAGGAAGAGGAAAATATCTATAAAAATGAGAACCCTGCCAGGCTGCCACTGAGAGCGTGTGTTGCTTTTTCATCTGCTTGTGAATGAACCTCCTGTTCCTTAACTTTCAGAAAATGTGTGCTAAGGGTGGATAGGAAGCTGCACGTGTGGGTGCCTGAAGCCAGCGTCGACTGATTAAAGCTCTCCTTCGGGCTGTGGGGTCACACCTGTGGCTGTGGTTGGCATGGCCATTTATTTTCAGAGAACCTTTTAGGAGAGACTGATTTTTTTTCCCTCATTTCTCCACCGGTCCAGCCTTGTGCTATAATATTTGTGTTGGCTACTGTCCTTTCCTTCACCAGTTGAGAAGACCTGTATTCCTGTAATCACTTGACCCCTCCTGTTAGAGAAATAAAAAATGGAAATGCCACGATAAAAATACAGTTTCCTAAAGGATGTAACTTTCTTTCGGTTACATTAAAAAACAAAACAAAACAACAACAACAAAAACCACAAGCCCACTTGCAAGAGAACAGCCTCTTTTCAAACCTAATTGTACATTTGCTGTACTGACTATGGCAGAGCAATGATGGATCCCCTTTATGGGGATGCAGTTATACCAGGAATACTAGTTTTGTGCTTCTCTTTGGTAAGTAAAATTCATTTTCCAACATTACTGCAGATTGTGAATTATTAATAGTGTCTCCAGGGCATTTTGCTGGTGGAATACAGCCTTGCCCTCTGCAAATTAATTTTGATTCTTCAAATACAGAAGAAACTTTACATCCAGGCTAATTCTGTACCCCTTCATAAAATCTTCAACCCCAAATTCGAAGTAGCTCATACAATTTAGGGGGAATTTCTTTATTGAAAATCATGTTCGTATCTACTCCTAATCCCTTCATTTTGCATCTTAAAATTATGCAGAATAAATCTAGGGCTTATTCCAGAAGACAAGCTTTCAAATATTTAAATCCAAATACTTAAGTGTTCCAACAATGGTAACTTCTTGTATTTCTCCTCTTTTCCGATCTGTCTAAAGTTTCCTCCTACAAAATTTCACATGCGTTATACAGGTTAGTCATTGTTTTGGAATTAAATCAAATTCAGGTCTTTTTAGTTTAGAATGTATTCTTTAACATAAAATTTAATACATTGAAATGACTTGCAGTTATATGAAGACGACGCTGGATGCTAACTATTTGGAGAATCACATTTCTCTAAAAAAAATAGTCTTTTGGCCTGGTTCTTTTCCTTTTCTTTTTGACAACCATCCCACATTCTTGTCCTGCATTCTATTATTTATCTAATAAAACTGGATGCTATTTTCATTAGACTTACTATTTTTTCATATTCCACAATGGTGTGACGCTCTTAATTTCTTCCTAATAATGTACCTTCTTTTTCTCAGTCTCGGCTCTTCATGCAAACCTTAGTTATTGATTTGAACATTTTTCATGTGCACACTTCAACTATTTCCTCCCTAAAATAACTTATTAAAAAGAAAGTTGCTCAGAAAAACACAAAGGAAGAAAAACTCTACAAATTAGTTTCTGTGGACATTATTATCAACGTTAATATTACTCTACTTGCTATTAAATTTGGTTAATATGCAACTTAGTGAAAATTTATTTTATATTGGAGTTTATATTGAATAAATAATTAGCGAATCTTAGTCACTCTCAATAACGAGGGGATAAACTTATCGTTTGTGTGGGTTGTAGTTCTGCTGTCAGGCTACCTCAGTTGTGTTTGTGGGGTTGAAGGGAGGGACGATGATCCTTTCCCCCCCAATTATAAACATTTACAATGGGCTCATCTATAACAAAAGATAGCTTAGCAACAGAGAAAAAACCCAGCAAGTTTACTTGGTGTCAGTTTTCTATTTTGGAGTTTGGAGAGGATAGACACACTCAGGGTAACTGTGCTTTTTTTTTTTTTTTTTCAATTTAGATTTGATGTAGCATGGGTAGTTCTTTAGACAGCCGATGAAATGGACCCTTGCAGAGAACCATAATAGATAAAAATGCAGACAACAAATGATTGTGTGATGCCCAGCCCCAACTGATATGTCTACAACACAGCTGCTGCATCAACGCTCAGGGAGCATCTCAGAAGAGGAGGCAGGGAGATTGTAAGGACCAGAGGAGCTGGATGTCTACTGTGAGGCTGCAGCTCCTACACCCATGAAGTATCACCACAAGACTTCACCAAGGGTGCCACCAACAGACCTGCTAACACGGGGCCTCAAGTCTAGACAAAAAGCTACAGGCAGACTGTAACGTTCCCTCTTCCTGGGTATGGGAGGGCATCCTTTGCTATGGTGGGTGAGTCTTATGATAGGCTGCAGACAAGATAGGTCAAATGATGTCTTCATAATCAGACTCAGTAAGAAAAGCGGGGGAAACTAGAGCAATAGGTTTAGGCTTCATGCCTGGATTTGGGGCAAAAAAAGATTGTAGTTGCTATGATTCTCTGGGGAGAGAGAGATCCTAGCATCTACAGTCTGCTTTGAGGGAATAAATTCAAGCGTAAACAGGTAATGGACAAATCAGAAGGAAAGAAAAGTTGGCATCTGAGGGTGCTCCTTAGGCCTTTCCTCTGGAGTATTGTATTTTGAACTCCAACTTCTTGAATTATTTCATTTATTTTTATGTGTGTAAGGTGTTTTTGCCTGCATGTATATCTATGTACTATGCATGTGCTTGGTGCCTTCAGAGGATAGAAGAGGGCATTGCATCCCCTGGGACTGGAGTTACATAGCTGTGAGCTCCTATGTAGGTACGTTGTACTTGGTTCCTCAGGAAGAGCATCGAAAGCCCTTAACTGCTCAGCCATCTCTTTAGCCCCTAAGCTTCAGCAATGTAACTCCAAGAAGGAGGAAGGGCACATCCCAGTCTACGCTATGCTTTTTTTCATGTCAAAGGGAGGGACAAAAATACCGCTAACTCACAAACAATAGTTCTCCAACCTGTTGCTCAAATGTCAGCGTGTTCCATCCCCTCAAACACTATTCATCAAGGCAAGTCACATGACTAATCATCCCATCAATAAGATAAGGCTTCATGCTCCTGAAGGAATGCTCTAGAATAGCAGGTCCCAATTTAGGAGTTGCAACCCCTTTGCGGGGGAGATGACATATCGGATAACGTGTAGATCTGATGTTTACATCACGATTCATAACAGTAGCAAAATTACAGTTATGAAATAGCAAAGAAATAATTTTGTGGTTGGGGGGGTCACCCCAACATGAGGAACCGCATTGAAGGGTCGCAGCGTCAGGAAGGTTGGGAACCACTGCTCCAGAAGAAATATTGGCAGCAAATGACAAAGCATAATGAGAAACAGCAGAACAGTCATTTTTCAGTTTCCAAATGTTTTCCCATCTTTCTGTGATAACCCTCACTACAGCCGAGGGTCAAGGGTTGCTCTGTTTCTCAAATGATGTCCTGAGCGACGACTCGTCTTGTTATTACTGGTGAGCAACAAGTGAAGACTTAGTTCCAAATCTTCTGAAGCCTACATGTTCTTTTTAACAATGATGGTGATGAGGAAGACAAATCTCACAAATACTAAGTGAACTTTACATAGCTGACACTGTGTGAGTAATTCACTGTCCTACGAGACAAGACAATCAGTTTTCACTGCCTTATCAGATAAGCTTCAAAGCCTCAGCTTATCTGTTTCTTAGTCACATTATATTCCACTGTGGGCTGGGCAACTCTCCAGGGTATTGCTTTCCTGCAAGTGGGAGTCAAAGCTGCTTCCATCTTGTAACTAGAACATCTTGCCTCTGTGGCCTCAAAAGCTGCCATTGCAAAGGGTATCCGTGTGTGTGTGTGTGTGTGTGTGTGTGAGAGAGAGAGAGAGAGAGAGAGAGAGAGACAGACAGACAGACAGACAGACAGAGACTGAGAGGGAGAGAGAATCATGCAGTGAATGTTTTTAAGCCAGAAGACAGGAATTGGCTCACAACCCTCTACCCACATCCCACTGGCCTTTATTTGTTGCACATAGATCCATAGAGTTGTTAGACACGATAGAGCAGAAGAAAGTTGCTGAGCACCAATCACTCCTTTCACTATCTTAAAATTGTCATCCTCTCCTTTTTTTGTAAGTAATGTGTACATGTGTGTGAATGTGCCACAGTGCGTGTATGGAGTCAAAAGAACATATTGCGGTGCTGGTCCTTGCCCTCCCTTGTTTTAGACAGAATCTCCTTTGTGTGTGTGCTATGCAGACTGGGGCACAGGTGTGTGCGCATTGTGTCTGTGTGTGTCTGTGTGTGTGTGTGTGTGTGTGTGTGTGTGTGTGTGTGTGTGCCTGGAGCGTCCTGGCGTTTTCCAGGCTCCTGTTCTTATGTTGCCATAAAACCACTAGGATTACAGATTGATGTTCAAGTGTGGCTTACAAGTGTTCTGCCAATTTGAACTATTGTCCTCAGGCTTGTACAGCACGCACCTTCTTACTGACCTATGTTTTCAGCACCATTTCATTTTCATATAAAAGAAAACCCAGGTTAAGAATGCTAAACTCTCATTATTTTGGGCTCATGTGGTAATGAGTTAGATGCAATTTAAGGATGGAGAATCAGCCTGTAGAATACACATAGGTAGAGTCTTTCAGAGGCCTTCTGTGGTAGGCTCCTGTCCTGTTCCCTGTTTTCTCCCTCTTCTGATGTCTGTCAGGTATCAAAGCAGATGCTGAGGCTCATAGCCAAACTTTGGGCAGAGTGCAGAGAATCTTAGGAAAGAAGTGGAAGAGAGAAAGACCTGGAGAGGACAGGAGCTCCACAAGGAGAGCAACAGAACCAAAAAGTCTGGGCCCAGGGGTCTTTTCTGAGACTGATACTCCAACCAAGGACCATGCATGGAGATAACCTAGAACCCCTGCACAGATGTAACCCATGGCATCTCAGTGTCCAAGTGGGTTCCATAGTAATGGGAACAGGGACTGTGTCTGACATGAACTCAGGGGCTGGCTCTTTGATCACCCCCCCCCCCGAGGTGCCTTACCAGGCAACAGAGGAAGACAATGCAGCCATTCCTGATGAGACATGATAGGCTAGGGTCAGATGGAAGGGGAGGAAGACCTCCCCTATCAGTGAGTGGACTTGGAGAGGGGCATGGGAGGAGATGAGGGAGAGAGGGTGGGAATGGGAGGGAATGAGGGAAGGGGCTACAGCTTAGATACAAAGTGAATAAATTGTAATTAGTATAAAAAAATAAAAAAATACACACGTGTCAGAATATCCACTGTGTTGCATCTCATCTTTCATCACAATTAGATAGATAATGAATATATTGAATATTCTGGTATCCTGACAACACTTATCAGTTTTGTCAAAAAAGCACAAAACCCTTTTAAAGTATCAAAACCTTGATATACTGGACAACAGTATGATCATAACAATGTTATTAATTTCATAACATGAAATTAAATTGCTACTGTAGAATTGTCAGTGATTATGAGTTTTTCCTTCTTCTCTAAGTTTGAAACCTAAGTTTCCGTCCACCAGAGACATAGAACTTGGAGCTCAGATTGAAAAAATAAGTGATTATAAATAATATTATCTTTGTTATGCTCTTTAGTCTGTAACCTGACATGATATGCCACTGTTTTACGGTATACATAGGAACTATTGCCTGTGTGGTGGCTGAATTCCTCATTTCTTGTTTTGTTGATTTCATTTCTTTTCCTAGCACCTGGCTTCTTTTCTCCATGTCTCCCCAGTGACCACAGACCATTTCATGTGAAGATATTTAAAAGCTGAGTATGGCATGTGTGGGTACTGTTCTACAGCTGATATCTCATGGCTTCTCCATTTGGATTGAGTTTTAAGTTAAACCCTCTCAATAAAAATTTATGCCACCACTTCCAAAAGACCCTTTCTTTAAAAAATTGTTTCATTGTTTTACCTGTGTGTGGGTGTTTTGTCTGCATGTTTGTCTGTGTACACACGCATGCCTGGTCATGCAGATCCCAGAACAGGGCACTGCATGGCTGTGAATCATTAGATGTGTGCTATAAATTGAACCCTGGTCCTCTGGAAGAGCAACCATTGCTCCTGACCATAGAACAATCTCCCTAGCCCTGCTTTGTTTTGAACAAAAGCATTTTTTTTGTAAACAAAGGAACTGGAAAAGAGGCATAAAAGAGTTATCGTTTTTTCACTGCCTTTCAATGGTGTAGCAAGAATCTGAGCTTTCCTCTGAAAACAGTCATCGTATAATTACGCTGTAGTGTGCTGTGGCTCAGCTCTACAACGCCTCTCTAGTCCAATATCTGTAGACTTCCAGGGGCAGAATTTCATACAGGATAGTAGGAAATGAGGGAGGAGGCCAAGAACTTGGTCCAGGGTGGTTGGACCAGTTATTAAAAAAAAATGGAGATTTGAGCATTGTTCAGCAAGCAAGTATCATTAAATTGTCTTCTGATCTATGCCCAGCAAAACCAGACCAGCACTGCACAGGGCAGAGACTGTCACAAAAGGGGGATGTGTGTCACAGTAGGTCTTCAGGACACTGTGGAAGCAAGCAGTTGGCAGCAGTAGTACTGGCTATAATACAGGGGTTGACAATGGTCTTGAAATATTGTAACCAACAACCTTGGCTACACCTTCATTGATGACAGTGACTTGACTCTTCTGCACAGGGAGCTGGAACAGAAAAGAATAAAGTGACAATGGTAGCAACAAAATTAGATGGTTTGGTACTTATTACTCCCAAGGATTCCCAAAGGCACAGGAAAAGGGCTTCCTGTGGAGTGGAGTATGCACACATTTGTGTGGGCATTAGGACTCCTTCAGAATGACTGGGGTTGAAGCTAGAAGATGGTTTTGAGTTTATTATTATTTTTCTATTGTATTCCTTGCTTGTATGGCTAAGGAATCTTGTCATATCAGTGTTAACCCATTTGTCCCAAACAGTGTACACATCAGTCTTGTCCTTTTTTTGTCTGATTGAACATAAGTAAAATGGTCCTTTCTGTTGTCATTCTGTTGAGTGCAAGTCTCAAGCAGTGTTGGCCTTCAATTTCATGACCTTGCACCATAGGCTTTTATACCCATCTTTAGCTATGTCCTCTTCTCTTCCTCTTTTGAATTACTTTGAAAGGCCTGAGTGTATTAGCAAGACCTCTTTATTCCAGATTATCCCCTGGAGGGATTTCTATCTTTTTTTTTTCCTCTTTCATTAAAGAAAAAAAAATTTAACATGAGAACTGTTTTTGTTTTCTTCTTAGTACATAAATCTTAAATTTACAATGTAGAAGATTTGAAGATACATTCACCAGGGAGCAAAATATTCTCTTAACTCCATGACTGTGGTACAATTTATGTCAATACTTTCTTTCAATCCCTTTTTCTGAACATTTGTATACAATATGATGTGAGTATATATGTATGTATAGATACGTGTATATAAATGTCTGTAAGCACACTCCTGTCACTGCTTGACATTTTGTAAGCTCTTTTCATTTATAAATATCATGCTTCCTGTATATCATTTATTCTCCCAGACATTATTATTAGTTACCACGAAGTATTTTAATGTTTTGTATGCATTTTGTGGGTTCACGTTTTAAAATGGAGATGGTAGCACATATGCTCTGCCTCCAAGTTTAAGAACACCATCACTGATTTCCTTGCTTTTTTATCAGTATTACTTAAAAACTTTCTGCCAATTGCCTATATAAAAATAATATCGCCTTGTTATAGTTTGTATTCCTTTATTGTTAATAAGACTGAACCTTTTTTTGGTGACATTTGTATTTTTCTTTCACGCGTGCTAGTTCATTGATATATGCATTTGAAATTGTCTAGCTGTGATTTAGCTTTTCAGTTATTTCCTAATCTCTGTTCTTCAATTTCTCTGTCAAGATCCTCAGACATTCTGTTCATGCTGTTATCTTACCCAAGGATCTGGAGAACTGCTTTTCTAAAGCTTCTCTCGATGTTCCCAGATGTTATCCTTGTGTAGTCACAGAATTAAATGTCACAGTTATGGCCCTTGGATTGCACCTTGCTTCCAATACTTAATTGTTCATATTAGAGCTGCTTAGCCTCATCCATTCAATGCTATAATTAGAGTGGGATTGAAATCCTTTCCTTAATGAAGCCACAAGACTGACTGAAGGAGAGGGGCTTAGACGTGGGCAGTAAGCTACAGCTCGGTGGAATATGGAAAAAGGTGTACTCTGTGGCTCTTTCAATCTGTTAAGGTTGTACAAAGAGTCCTAATGATGCACTGTGGGAAGACAGGCAGGGGCAGCCCTTTGATGGCTAGATGTAGTATCACATTATAGCAACATCTAGTTAGAGACCGGGATCATATTCTGGAGAAGAAGACAAAAATTGACACTCAGGCTGTGATGGAAAGGTTAAGGAAGGCTGGTGAATGAAGAACAGGCTTCAGTGTCTATGGCTGTTAGAAACAGGGCTAAGATGGGGCTGGTAGCTAGGGATTTGGAAGAAAAAAATCTTCCCATTTAAGCCAGGATGTCAAGGCAATGACAAGGAACAATGACAGGGGTGAAACTGGATATGGGAGGGGCCACTCCAAAGAGCAAAGTCAGCCAAGACAGGCTTCCTCATTCCCTTCTTGGTCCTCAGTTCTTTTTTTTTTAATTTAATTTTTTTATATTAATTACAGTTACTCACTTTGTATCCGAGCTGTAGCACCCTCCCTCATTCCCTCCCAACCCCACCCTCCTTCCGTCATCTCCTTCCATGCCCTTCTCCAAGTCCATTGATAGGGGAGGTCCTCCTCCCCTTCCATCTGATCCTAGCCTATCAGATCTCATCAGGACTGGCTGCATTGTCTTCCTCTGTGGCCTGGCAAGGCTGCTCCCCACTCAGGGGTAGATGATCAAAGAGCCAGCCACTGAGTTCATGTCAGAGACAGTCCCTGTTCTCCTTACCAGGAAACCCACTTGGATACTGAGATGACATGGGCTATATCTGTGCAGGGGTTCTAGGTTGCATGGTCCTTGGTTGGAGTATCAGTCTCAGAAAAGACCCCTGTGCCAGATTTTTTGTTTCTGTTGCTCTCCTTGTGGCGTTCCTGTCCCCTCCAGGTCTTTCTATCTCCCACTTCTTTCCTAAGATTCCCTGTACTCTGCCCAAAGTTTGGTTATGAGTCTCAGCATCTGCTTTGATACCCTGCTGGGTAGAGTCTTTCAGAGACCCTCTGTGGTAGGCTCCTGTCCTGTTTCCTGTTTTCTCCTTCATCCAGGTCCTCAGTTCTTTGTAACCTGATTTTCTCCTGCGGAACTGCATGAACACACCTCTCACAGTGTATTACTGAGCCATTACCATATTAACATACTAAGTAGATATGTTTGGTTTTATATTGTTCTCTCTCGTATCTGATGACATTCATTGTTCTTTTATGTGGACATGTTTTCCATGGCTTCAGGTCACCTGGCCACTTCTTATTCTTTCTGAGCCATAACCTATCTTTACCTTTTCTCTCTGATGATGCTTCTAAGGGTCTAGAGTTTACTCACTTACCATTTGATAACTTCTGTCTGTGAAGTTTCTGGTATCCCTGTGTGGTGTCAGCTCTCCATCTCTCCTTAAACTGGAGACTTGGACGTCTAGCTGCCCACAGCAAAACTGCCTGACACCTCACTGCTGCTCAAGCTGACAGTGATGCAGAGCAAATAGCTGTTTTATAGATCACTGCCTGGAACTCAGCACATCATTTCCGTTTGTTCCAATCTGCTTCTCCTCCTGTTTTAGTTTTTTCTCTACATGAAGCAACAATGGCTTCCTCAGAGCTTGAGGAAGACGGCTTTTTTGTGTTTGGCAAAGTTCCTTCTATGTTACCACAAAAAGAAGTGGGATGTTGGTACAGGTCTTTTTCCTTTTTGTCTTGTTTTGTTGTTGTTGTAGTTCTCAGCTTTGGAGGTTGTTCATGTAAACGGAGGTCAGAGGGCAACCCCAGTGCTATCCTCAGGAATGCGGCCTACCCACAGGATGCTAAGTTTTCACGTGAATTATAAGCATATGCTCTCATGTCCGGAGTGTCCACCAGAGTTTTGGGACCACAGATCCTTGTGCTTCCAGGGCGCACACTTTACTGACTGAGCCGTCCTTCCTGACCTCCATGGCATTGTTTCGATTCAGTGGGATTAAGCTCCCTCTTCGCTGCTGTCTGCGCCCTGCTCTACATTGTGTGGGTGTGAGAAGCTAGCTTCCAAGGTCTGAGCTGGTGCCCACATTTGCATAATTCAGTGTTTCTCAAGCTTCAGAATGTGAAGTATTCACCTGGAAAGGGTTATTGTTTGTTCCCGTGCCACAGGGATGGCTCCTACCTGTGAGATTCTAGCACAAAGGGATGGCTTAGAAACGGGCCTTCTGAAGCCACGGGGGTACTCCTGATAAAACGGCTCACACAGCATGTTTTGAACTGCCCTGTTGCGTGTATTGGAGCTACTAGCTGCTTTGTCTTTTGCTGTTAGTCATCTCTACCCCTGAAAAACCCATTCCATCATGCCCTAGTGTATTCTGCAGCTTTCGCCTGAGTCTCGTAGATGCAGATTCGCCGGCAACCACTGGATCCGTGGATCAACACCACTGGGCTGCGCTTTACTTTTCTTACAGGCTGCTTTGGAGGGCAATTAAGTACAGACTTTGAACGAAGTGACTTGGACAGATACATCCACATATCTTATGTACCGGGAGGATAGAACTTTTTTTTGGAGGGGACTGGCTATGCTGTTTGCAAAGCTATCTTCCTTTGAACACACGTGTGATTAGTTTATTAGCACTGGTTGCTTGTCTTGTTCTGTGTTTTGTGCTTCCGAGGCAATGTCACCTATCACTGGTACCCTGGCCAAGGCTGTAGTTAACTCTTTCCCCTTTCAAAACTCAGGATCCCAAAGATTTTTCCTCATGGCCAGAGGTAGAATGTATATTAAAAAAAAAAAAAAAAGAATTATTTATGGCTCATTGTATTTTTTTGGGCTGTACAGTCAAAAATTTACATGTGCTGAATAGCTTCATTATAATAACAACATCAAGGCAAGCTATACTCATAAACTTTGCATAACCTCAAACATGACAACACGGTGAGCCATTAATTGGCCTCGAAGATTTTAATGTTTCTTTTCATTTGCTTGTTTCCTTCTCCCAGTGCAGGATGACTCTCCTCATGGCCACTCTTTTATGACTTTGGCAATATTTAAATGACAATCAGTTACTTTTGCTATTTGGTAATTATGAATAATTCTGGGTTTCAACTGGGATCTTTAAAAAATGTTGCATGGAGCAAGAATATCTTCTGTTTTCTGCCTCCAGCGAAGACTTTGAAAGGGTCAGCAGGAGGGGACTGCAGGGGATAAATGCTCTGGAGCAGAGATCAGTGAGATTTCCCATTCATTACAGGATTTCCCATTAGGGACAATTTAGGCATCGTAGAACGGAAGGTTGAACATGATTGCTGTTTGAGGCATGCAATTAGGAGCTGGGCAGGAATTGTAAGTATGTAACTCCAGTCAAGGGAATTCTTAGAACAATCTAGTGTTTGAGAGAACACAAATTTGGAATAAAATAAAATGATTTGACTCTGCTCTGTCTACCTAACAGGGGCATATTGATGAGCTGCTCTGCGCCTCTATAAAATGGGATTAGCATTCTTGTGGATGGTCGATGGGAAGAGCCCTATTCGTCCATAGTTTAGAGTTGCTGTGGAGATCAGTAGCAGCTAGCGCTCTCATCCATTAGTTCGTTTAACAGATGTCTGTCTGTCAGCTGCTCTGATGGGGGTTGAGATAGAATGACTGAGCATGAAGGGATAGGCCTCCCAGTGTCATGAGATGAGATAAGACAGGCAAACTTATCAAGCTTCTTAAACCCTGTGTTTCGTGACGTGAAGGAGTAAAGCAAGATGACAGAACAGAAAGCGACCGTACCGGGGAGGTTAGCAGACCGTGGGCAGACAAGGTGAAACTTTGGAGTGCTTGGGGCATATGGTGTTAGGTTACCACCGAGAAGGTGATTTAGGCCAGTGTTCTGCTCAGTTTCCACAAGACCCTGGGAAACAGATGGGTTGGGGGTCTGTGTCTTCCAAATAAGGAAATTTAGGTTTAGAAGACTCAGTGTGTTGCCCATTTCTAGTGAGTAGCAGGTTGGCAGGGCCGGAATTAGAACTCCAGTGCTCAGGACTGCTACCAGGACATGCCAGGCACAGCATGTCTTGCAGGAGAGGAGGCTTAAAGACCACCCAGCTGGCACAGTCATGCTTAGGATGAGGAAAGAGGCTAGAGAAAATATCGGGGACTTGCTTCAGGTGGGGCCATGCCCCAGGTCTCCCTCCCCCTGAGCACACCGTCCTCTCTGTATGCCCTCTTCAGACTGGCTTTCTGTGGGACCTGAAATGACCAAGCCAGACTCATTGTCTTACATCACATTCCCATGACAAGGGGCTGATTTGAACTTTCAGAGTGCATGGCGGTTTGTTGAAAGTCCCCTTAAGTTAACAGGTTTTGTTCTAGCAAACATTCTTGTTTTTGTTTCCCCTTGAATGCATATGTGCACATTATAAAACAAATTGGATCAGCATGTGAAGGGTCCTTTAAAGAGAGCCTCCCCCACCTTTTTGTAAATTCTCTGAGAGGCATCTCTTTATCCCTCCTTTGATTTTTCTCCAGAACCATTGTTTACACTTCTAGGACTATTCTGTGTGTAGAAAGGAATATATATGTACATATCTTTATTTTTTTTATATATAAGATACAACATGTCATTGTTGTAGTGGAATCTGCACTGTGCGTGCGCGTGTGCGTGTGTTAGTACTGGAGATTGAAGAGATGCGATGATGTCTGTAAGACATACTTATGGTAGAGTGAGCATGCCAACTGCTGTGTGTACCTGTAGTTGACTGACACTTCTAAATGGTCACCTGACGGGTTAAGCGTGCCTAAAAACCATACGTAAGAGACTCGCCTTCAAGCTGTGTAACCGATGAACAACAGCCCGTGTCTCTGAGAAGCTGATTAGTGAGAGGGGGGCTTCTAGAGGATAGCTTCCACCTCCTTTAACCTGGCTGTCTTGAATTCCTTCATCTCTTGCCAGGATATGCACACCTGAGGCTGTTGGCACCAAAAATCCGAAAAAACCCCACAGGATCTCCTTGAGAGTTTGAACTCTGTCTTAGAGCCTTCCTATGACTTCTCTGACTTTATCTGAGTCTTCTTTTTTAACATATATTTTCCTTAGGTATGTATTGTGGCATTCTGTCAAGCCTTGGTCTGGAGGGGGAGGCAGATAAAAAGGGGAAGGGAGGAATGAAGCAAGCAGAAAAAGAGGGGAGAGTGAGACAAACACAGAATGCCAACTTAGAAAAATTTCATTTATCTGTCTATCTATCTATCTATCTATCTATCTATCTATCTATCTATCTATCT
>NW_026586463.1:656523-657788 GCF_907164565.1 Psammomys obesus
TCTATCTATCTATCTATCTATCTATCTATCTATCTATCTATCTATCTATCTATCTGGCATACATCTATTGTACCATATAATGAATTTCATTATGACATATTAATGATACATATTATATACATTGGTCCCATTCATCCCTATTATCCTCTCTTGTCCCAAACCCCTTTTCTCACTGGTCTTTTTTTTTTTTTTTTAATAAATAGTCTGTTTTTTATGTCTTATGTTAAAAAATAGACTCTGCATATGAAAGAAAAAGTATTTGCCTTCTAAGTCAAGCTTATGTGACATAACATGATGATTTCTGGTTTCATCTATTTTCTTGAAAATGGCATAATTTTGTTTTCTTTCTGTTTGAGTAATAGTCCATTTTGCATGCATGCAACATTTGTTTTTTCTATTCATCTGTTGTGCTTCAATGAATGCAGCTGTGCGGGTACCTCTGCTACACACTGACTTCCAGTCTTTGAGTGTATACTCAGCAATGGAAAGCTAGATCCACAAGTTTAGCGCTCCTCCGCACCAGGAAAACTCTATCCGGAGTCCCATATTGGCTGCACCCATTTGCCTTCCCACCAACGATGCGTTGTGACTCCTCCCCCCACAACCTTATCAGCATTTGTTGTTGCTTTTTGGTATTAGTAGTTCTGACTAGAGTGAGATAGAATCTCAGTATATTTTGATTTGTGTTTCCTTGATGCCTGAGATGTTGATAAGTTTTTGTATTTTTATTGGTCTCAAACTTGTAGTGCTACTGTGTCAACTTCCCAAATTCCACCTTCACAGAAATGCATTCCCACACCCAGCTAGGGAACCCAATTTTTTGTTGCTGTTATAAAACTCATCTTTTTGGGACTTACTTATTTCTTTAGATTTTGATTCTTTTTTTTTAATAATTAATTTTATTTATTTTTATTAATTACAGTTTATTCACTTTGTATCCCCCCATAAGGCCCTCCCTCCTCCCTTCCTGGTCCCATCCTCCCTCCCCCTTCTTCACGCATGCCCCTCACTTAGATTTTGATTCTTGAAGAGGACTTTGAACCACCAATTCTAAGTTGTGTGAACATAGTCTTAGTTTTCATGGTCTTTGGTATCAGCTGCATCATGGCTGCCCAGTTTGCCTCCTTGCCCGTTGCCTGGGAAGGGATGTCTCAATTCCTGAGTCAAGGAATCAAACCAAACCTTTACCAAAATGTCTTCATTCCCTAAAATACTAAAACTAATACTAATACTAATACTAATACTAATACTAATACTAATACTAA
>NW_026586463.1:657798-686108 GCF_907164565.1 Psammomys obesus
ACTAATACTAATACTAATACTAATACTAATACTAATACTAATACTAATAATAATTTTCACGTTGCACTGGAACCATCTGGGAATAAATGTGTTGAAAGACTCTCAGCAAAGCTGTTCTCACTATGCATCCTTATTTCCTTCTAGAAAGTCAAGGACTTGCCGTATAGAGTGACTCAAGAGAAAACTGTGAAATGCATTTTCTAATCATGTTCTTCTGACTCCACCCACCTTCCCTCCAGAGAACTTGGAGAGAACAGGAAGCACAGAGGATGGCTCCAGAGCTTCAGATCTGCTTCAGGAGCTGATCATACCACAATCGTGGGTCCTTTGTCTGGTATCTTATTTCTAAAGTAACTATCACTGAGCTTACCTGTTCCCTACAAACAAAGCACACTTTTTCTGTAAGACAATTTCCCCATTATGCTTAGGGGGAATACTTGCAAAGAAGCACATAGGAAACACCCAAGAGACAATAGAATACTTACAAAAAGCACATAGAAAATACAAACACTAGGAACAATGCTCTAACATACATTTATAAGCCGGAGAAAAGGCAAAGGAAATGGATTGGAAATGGGAACATTACCCGGTGTCTTAGTTACTTTTCTATTGCTGAGACAAAGTATCATAACCAAAGCAACGTTAGAAAAAAAAATGTGTTTAATTTGGCAGAAGGGTTCAGGGGGTTAGAGTCCATGATGGTAGAGCAAAGGATCAAAGAACAGAGGCACACTGGGAATGGCATGAGTCTTTTGTAACTCAAAGCCTATCCCCTCCCCCAACCCTGCCACAAAGATACAGCTCCTCCTACAAAGCCACATGTCCTAATCCTTCTCAGTTTGACCAAATGGGACCAAGCATTCAAACATATGAGCCTGTGGGGGCCATTCTCATTCAAGCCCACCACACACAAATTAGAATGTCTCTAGTCAGGTTGGGAATAGTTCCCTCTGCAGAGCAGCCCTTGATGCAAGCACAGTTTCCTAACACTCAGGTTAGACTTTTCTTTCTTTTAGTTTCCAAAAGTGGCAGCTAAGGAAAGAATTTTGAGAAGAGTCCACTTCCCGCTGTTTAGTTACCCCTTCAAATTCACATGAATATTTGTATACCCTTCAGGCATCATTTGGTCAAGCTCTATATATTTAATTCTTTTAATTTTCCCATCATAAATTGATATTTACGGCTCCTTGATCTTCCTATGCCCATTCAGTAGCAAACCAAACTGAGCTACCGATGGACTCAGGCCTCTTTTTTCCCCATGTGACAGGGAAGAAAGTAGGGCTTATCCCACTGTGACTGTGCAGGTTTTCTTTGCAAAAGAAAAGAGGAAGTTGTGGTTCTGAAATGTTATTTGGAAGGAGTGATGAGAGACTTGCATGGGGAAGCAAGGAACAACAAAACTTTCTATCAAAGACTTGGCTCCTCATATGGGCCTTCTGGAATTTCCTCGCCTTGGAGCCTTTCCCTGTTCCAAATAGGATTGAGTAAATAGATATGGAAAGTCACATAGCCAGGATTGTTTTTTTTTTTCTGGCTGCTCTCACTTGATTGCTTGGATATTAAGAATGTAAAGTTTGTTTCAGAACCTAGTTTGAGTCTCCCTCACAGGTGTGTGGGGAGGCCCAGGGAATGTCTGCAGATGAAGAAGGCTCAGAGTCCATTGTTATTCTCATTTAGATTTAGTATTTTTAAATGCATGTGTGCATGAGCATTGATCCTTTCACCTCGTCACTCGGCTGCTGTGGATGTGTTCGTGGAAGCATGGTGTGTCCGTGGGGAATGGAGGGGCCTGTAACTGAAGACCTTGTTCATATGCACGTCTCACTGTGCATCAGCAAAGAAGATTCATCACGGTTAGAGACGCTGATGTGAAGGATGAGTATTGCTTAGTGGAAGGAACACCCCTTTGCTATATGTGTCAAGTGTGACTGAGGGTGGAACAGACTGAGATCAAGGTGGAACTGTTAAGGGGGGAGGACAGTAAGAGATACAGGCAACTCAACACTCAGGGACCACTCTCTTATCCACCTGAGTAAGATCCCAAATGATTTTTAATTTAAGAGTTTTTTTTTTCTATAGTCTTGTTTATGGTTTCTCTGGAGTTGATGTGAGGTTAAGACCCGTATGGGAAGATGGAATGGTGTCTTGACAGTTATGATCAAAGGCCAGTAGAATCTTGGTTCCTTTACTGCATTTATTCATTTCTTAAACATTAGTATAGTTGTGTGTATATTGTGTATACATTCTCACTGCTATGTAGTCAACTTTTCTCTTTCATTTTTTGTCATAGACTCTTCTATAAAATTTCAGCTATCCTTCACTCAATGTGATGGTTAGTTTTCATTGTCAACTTGACTTGATTCAGAATCACTATGGTATACATATGGGCTTCCAGAATGGCACCGTTCCTTTAGGTGGTATTTCAGAGGAGTACCAGCATGCATTGCTCTCTTCTCAATGACTGTTGGCTAAATGGGATCAGCTGCCCTAACAGGCTTGTGTCCATGACTTTCCTGTCATAATAGACAAATATACCTACAACTTTCAAGCCAAACAAATGCTCCCTTCCTTAAGATTCTTTTGTTAGTTACTGTCACACCAGTGAGAAACATAACTAGCAAGACTCATTCATGTACATACTCTTTAATCTCTCAATTGTTTAACAAATATTTATTAGACATCTACTTATGCATAGACTCTACCTCAGTAGGATAGTGACTAATACAGTAGTCCCCATACTTTTAAGTCTCTAGAGAGTGAAGACCAAGTCCTCAGGTAGTTTTTTCCAAGCCTCTGCCATCGATTTGCTGAGGAGTGGGTAAGGTGTAATGCATTGCAACTCTTGTCAAAGTAATCCTCTTTCCTGAATACCCAGCTGGAGCTTCTGATATGGGCTAGAAGTAGGTTTAGTGACATATCATCTTCATCTTCCTTCATAGGACTTATGGTACAAAGCCTACACGTTATCTGAATGCAAAGGAAGAGATGGATAAACCTAAAGCCATTACAGGATAGATATGCTACTGAAGCTCAAGGCTGGAGAGACTTTGTACTGGTGTTTGCTTCCCAGGCCATGTGGATTTGACTTTTATCTTGAGGCTCCCGTTGTCATGAAGATGCCCACAAACAAATAGAGCAGGGACATATGAGAAGGTGCCAGCAAGAGACATAGGGGAGGGTGCCAATGCTGGCATCACATTCATTGGCTGGTGTTGAAGTGAAATTGAGACAGCCCTCAGTATTGTCAAGGCCACAGCAGCTTTTGATTAAAAGAAAAATCTGCTTCTGTGTGCAATGCTTAACGGTTACACTTCCACACTTTCTGTTGGAAAAGAGAAATTCCATCAGGCTGTCTTCACAGATGTCATTCGCAGACCTTTGTGGCTTCTGGGGGTGTCAAAGCCGAGACCAGGGGTGACCAAATATGGCCCATAAAGTGGGATAAAGTGAATGTCTTGCTATAGGAATGGTTCACTGTATCTAGGGACTGATATTGGTGACAAGCAGGTGGGGAGGGTTGTTTAGCCATGTATCCCTCTGTCTACTTGGGTTGATTTTCCTGTTAGAATCTGTGTCTTTTCTTTGGTACTCAATACTCAATAAATATTCTGGAAATTGAGCAGATAAAAGTGTTAATAGTATTAATCAAATAAGCTTAGGAAAAGCCTGAGAAAATCATAATGGGATTTTTTTGTATCAAATTAGTTCTACTGGCAAATTTTTATGAGAGTTTCTTCAGTTTTTGTGCCTGGGAAAGCAGATGAAATCTTAATAGGTATTTTTTTTTTCCTTTAACTCTAACTTGAGCCATCAACTGAGAGGGGAGCTACCCAAGCTGGGAGAGAAGGGACCTTAGATGAAGTAGAGCCAGCATTAGAACACCCTTTTGATATGGCTGGCATATCAAAAGTTGGACCATTTATTTTTATGGGAGCAGAAGCAAGAGTTTCCTTCCCCCCTGCAGCTTCTGGTTCATCTCTGATTCAGAGTAGGCTAAAACAGTGGGAACAGTCAAGGGCTGGCAGCTTCTGTAGCTTTCTTCTTGATGTTATTTGACATGGACTTTGTGAGAGGGTACAATGATGTACCAGCTAATACCCACATCCTCATTATTTCCCAAGGCCACGACAGACAAGGAGCCTAAAGAAGTTTCTACCATTAACTCAGTTTCAATCTACTTTTGAAGAGAATTAAAACTAAATGATATTGTTTGTTCATCAAAAGTATCCAGATCCAAAAGATAGCACAGAAATAAAATTTTATGCAGGCAAGGGGCATGAAAATAAATAAAAAACAAAACAAAACAAAACAAAAAACCAAAAGAAAGGTCCAACTTTCTGCATTTCAACTTCCTATTCTGACTTCTTGCTCTAAGGAAGTATTCCCATTGATTCCTCAGAGGAGAGGCAAGAGATCTCCATGCTGGGGTGTGAGCCCATGAGACATCATATGAAGAGTGAAGAAGACATGAGTCAAGTGTCTTAACCATGGCATACATCTCTGTAGTCCAATCTGATTTCTGTTCCAAGATACATTAGTCTTTAAAGATTATATTTTGTCATTGGCATCCAAATGATTCATCTAAAAACGTAGCCATATTCACTAAAATCATGTTCTAGCTAGAACGAGAAGAAGAGAGCTGGGGGAATTTGTTGGGGAAATTCTCATCCCCTTCTCACGGAACAGCAAAGATCCTGATATCCTGCCAAGGATTAGGAAGGGACTTCCTTGGGTGGGAAAGTGATTTATAGGAAAAACATAATAAAGTGGAAAAGAGTGTAGACTATGAGTCAGTAGGCTCCATTCAAATCCCAGCTCTGTCCCTCTCTTAGGATGGGATCATGGGCAAGTTGCTTGCCTTATTGAAATCTAAATTCTTTCGTCTTTACAATGGCAGTTATGACAGACTTCTGGGGTGTGGGAGGAACCGATGCAAGTAGGCATTTAGAACATACTTGCAGCATACCCAGTGTTGCTTGTACTATGTTCCTGGCACCTTGCTTGTGGCAAGGGCCTCATGTAAGACAAGAAGGGTGGATATAAGCGGTCCCAGCGCAAGTGGCAGCCACAAGCAGCTGAGACATAGCTTAAATGACTCTTGGTCATCTCTCAAAGTTCTTTGTCCTCCACACCCTTAGTCTCTCCCCTTACATCTGAATTCTTTTCCTGGTGAAATGATTGGCTGCCATCCTGCCACAGAGCCATAGAAAGGCTATTTCTTCTGGAGGTCAGATAGATGTATGTGGCTGTTCCTCTTCAGGCTGAGAGGAAGTCTGGAGAGAAAGTATTAGTTATTCCACACTTCCTTTGCCAGAAGTAGAACAGCAGGAGGGAAGAGACCAAGGTCATTCTTCCAGATAGAATCAACCCCAAAGAAAGGACCCTTTGATCCCCTCACCCCCGCCATAGTCTCGTTAATCTCACTTCCTCAGGTGTCTGTTTCAGTGTGCTGTTCAGACCACCAGGATCATTTTTGAGGCTGTGATAAAGTGAGGGATCTGGCTGCTTCCTTTTCCAGTCAATCTAGAAGATGGTGGAAAGCAGCCCTCAGGACCTACATGAGTGGTGAAGGCCTTTGAGGGGTGACAGAGGCTAGGAATAAGGCTTTGAGCCTGATTTGTAAAACCCAAAGAAAATGGAGGAGTTTACTAGGTTCTGAGATGACATGAAAACCCCTCAAACCAGGCTTGGTTGGAACCAACCAGTGCCAAATAGACTTGTTGCTAGGATATTATAGCAAGCGACTTGAATAAATCACCTGTTACCCTTATAAAATGATTGCAAGGACATTGACACCATTTTACACGTGAAAACACTAAAGCTTGGGCACACTGAGGCACACACTTGCTTCAGTCCCGAGCTAGAAAGAGGTATATCCAAGATTTGTATCAAGAGTATCTGATAAACACAATCAATTTATATATTTGTTTTACAGAATGTTCCAGAATTATGCCACTTCGTTTTTTTTTTTTTTTTGAAAAGTTTACATCTTATCAGAACCTCTCCATCAATATCAAGTCTGAGCAAAAGGTTGCTCAGTCTCAAGATAGAGATTGAGACCCTCAGACTTTGTCAGTCCCCTCACAGATGCTCTGGAACGGGACCTTGAAGATGGCTGAGATGAATCAAGAAAGCGAGTTTCCAGAGGTGGGATTTCCTTGCTTGTGGAGGTGGCTGGGGGCAGGTGGGGAGTCATGGTGGGCAGCAATTCCATCCTGATGGTGTTATCTGCAGCTTGTTCGTCCATCATTCCACCTTCTGCAGTTACTCAAGTGTCATTACTGCTTGCTAGTTTCCAAGCCTCTTTTTCAAGTACTCTAACAACAAAATCTTCCCTCTTGCGTTGACTTTAAAAGCAGGTTCTCTGGGGGAGGAGGGGTTATACCCATCTGACTTTCTTGAGCACCAGTCTCTAAGTGAGCCAATTAAGAGTTTGTACTCTGACATTTCTTCTTGTTTCTAGAGTGTAGGATTCTTGCTCCTCCTTTATCCCTATTTGCTATGCCATCAAGGTAGTAGAAGGTAAGTGCTGTGGAAACAAAGCAGCCTGAGTTGAGGATGAGGATGATTAAAGCAGAGAGTCCCTACTCTTCAGTGTCAGCGGGAATGATAGTAAACCTGCAGAGCTACTTCAGAAGGGGATCCTGAATGAATGTGGGGAGCTGGCTAGCCCTGTTTCAGAGGCTTGGCTCTTCTGAGAACGGTGAGAGGACCAGGGGGGCATAGTTAATTCTGGAAGGAACTCCCACCAGCTGGCTGAGAGCATAGAGCAGTGGGGAGAACCTAGGTCAGAGGACGACGGCACAAATCTGGGACTCAGACCTTTGAGGAGAAACCACCACTTAGCTGATGCAGACACCTCAACAGCTAAGGGAGAGGCCAGCAGGTTGGGCTGTGATGAGGCTGTGCAGGGACAGACTTTGGGGGGCACTGGAAGAGCTGTCGCTTCCACGCTGAGGGACTGTTGGGGTGATAAGAATAAGAATGAAAAGAAGGAGCTGCTGATTCCTTCACTTTCTACCTTGCAGCTTCCATCTAGAATCCTCTGTTGATGGAGCTGACTCTAGGACCACTTGGCAAAGGTAAAAATGTGGTTTGCAGAGACTTAGCCCCTGAACCACAGAGAGGGCTGAGAGACAATATCTTAAAAGTTGGTTTATAGGGTGAATAATTAAGTACAGTTGCCAGTGTCAATAAATCATTAAATAGAGCGTCTAAGCCAGGGTTTGAAGAGAATCACAACAGACTGTCTTTGGTGAAGTGTTTCTTATTTCTGCCTCTCTGTGGCACTTTTACTGCTCTACTGATGGTGGTGAGGATGGTGAGGATGGTGGTGTGTGTGTGTTCACACCTATGTGTGAGCATGTCTGTGTGTGTTTAAGGATTAGGATGAGGGTCCTTTTAACATCTGTAGACGTCTGTTCCACCATGTTGGGAATAAACACTATAGCTCTCTTCTGAGTTGTTAATGAGACTCCAAAATAAATGTTTTCCTTCAGATTACACCTTGTAATTTATGATTCAGTCTCAGAAAGGAAACTGCAGTGGATTTGGGATATGGGGAAAGAAAAGGGTGTGCTCAAAGAAACCAGCCCGGGCGGGATTTGCAAGGAGCTGGAATAAGAACAAACTTAATTGCCAGTAAGCCTGGGGAAGCTTCATGTCTCCGAGCTGGAGAGGCAAGCTAATGACTTCCATTCTTCTCCGCTGCTTACACAGTTCCAGGAAGGCAGGCTGCTCTCAGCCCAGAAGGCTTACTAACTGAACTTTACATAATACCTGGGAACATCGGACACTGTGTTCGGGAAAGTGATGATGGGGCCATTTGCAGGTTGAAGTTAGCGCCTGGAAACTGTTCATCATCTGCTCAGCATGTGGAGCTGCTGGGAGCTAAATAGATGGTGATTGTGGAGGGGAGTTAAGTGGGAGCCAAGTAAACAGCATGTGAAAGGCCTCATGATTATTGGATCAATTAGAACCACCTTGTAACTGTGTGTTTCTTGCCCTCGTCCCTTAAACATTGGGTTGAATTGGCTCTTCCAAGAAGAACAAAGTGTGAAACTGAAAGTTCAGCATTTGGTGCCTTCCTACAAGTGCAGAAATAGGGAAGTGCTCATCTCAGAAGCAACAGTATGACTTGGCAGTACAGTTTTCTGATGCACAAAGTATCCATGATAAGTAGAAACTACAGTAGCCTAAAAAATTTCCAAGGGCTTAGCTGTTGAATTCATTTTCTGCAGGACTGTTGCTAACAGTACTAAAGGGTTAAAATGGTTTTATGACGAATTATGCCCATTCATCAGATATGCATGTAATAAGGTTTGGTCTCTGGTATTCAGTGAAGCTCTATTTCTATCTATTTTCTACTAATTGCTGTGTGTATGAGGTTGAATAATTATCTGAATCCAGTCTCTTGATCTTTAATGTGAGACTAATTGTATTCCTCTGCTATTGTTAATACATCTTTACTAAGATTTATTCCCTATCTATGTTGCCTGTTGCCTGTTAGCACCAAGGCTGAAAAGAGAGAGGAATTAGATCCAGTTCCTGCAATCAAAGAGTTAACAACATATATATATTTAAAGGTATTTAGAGACTCCTGTATCCAGAGGGAGTCCACCCTGACACTGCCTGGAGGGTCAGGAACCAGAATCAGGATAGCCCAGAGACCTAGGATAGAACCAAACATGGCTGGCAAAAACAAACAGAAAGTCAATGGAATGATTCCTAATGATATTCTACTATACCTGTAGACAGGAACCTATTATAATTGTCATCAGAGAGGCGTCATCCAACAACTGATGGAAACATTGACAGAGACCCACAGCCTAACTCAGGGAATCCTGTGGAAGAGGGTGATGGGGAGGGGGAGGAGCCAGAGGGGTCAAGGACAGCACTAGAAAAGCCAGTGAATCAGAACCAATGAACCTGGGCTCATAGGGGCTCCCAGAAATGGAAATGACAACCAGGGAGCCTAAATGGGTCTGACCTCCAGTTGTTTGTTATAGTTGTATAACTTGGTCTTCTTGTTGGACCCCTAACAGTAGGGGTGGGGGCTGTCTCTGACTCTTTTGCCTGCTTTTTGGGACCCTGTTAATCCTACTGGGTTGCCGCGTCCAACATTAATATGAGGGGAGATGCATAGTCTTATCAAAATTTGATATGTCACGTTTGGTTGATATTTCTGGGAGGGGTGCCCTTTTTTGAGGGGAAAGGAGTGAATCAGATTGGGGAGGGAAGTTGGAGAGGAGGGATTGGGAGGATAGGAGGAAAAACTGTGGTTGGGATATAACATGAGAGAAGACTAAATTAAAAACAACAATAACAACCTATGTTCGGGGAAAATGATCCAACTCAGATGGCTGTGAGATGGACTCGGTCTGGAAGGCCACAAGCACTGAAGGGAATACCAGGCCCTTAGCTGAGAGTCTAGAGAGTACTGAAGTCAGGGTGGAAGTGTGAGCATGAGTGACTTCTGTCAGGGGCTGGGAGCAGGGGATGTGGCATAAGCCACTGCTTTCTGTGCAAAGTCCTCAGCCTTAGAAATCACAGGCTAGACAGTAAGGCAGGCCACACTTCCTCCAACTTGTGACCTGTATAAATAATGCATGACGGTGGGTTAGTGGCCGAGCCTCTGTTGGACGTCGTTAATGAAATGTGAATGTGTGTCGCACTGACGACTTCTTGCAGCTAAATGACAAGGCGTTTCTCCCTGGGATGGATGGTTGAGGCCTAGGAACAGAGCTCTATAGTGCAGTGATTTCCGAGCACTGCCAGAAAAGGTGACACAGATTTTTTTGAAGTTCAGATGTGAAACGTGATGATTTCAACACTGTTGGAAGGAGCCAGAGCAACAGGAGTGACTCCTCTTCTTTCATCTGGGAACTGAGCAGGTGGGCCTCCCCCAGGCCTGTGGCAGGAGCTGATAGGCCCCGCCTCACTCTTGACAAACAGGCTTTCAGCATCTCCCATGAGGAGAAACAGGGTGGCCCTGGCTATAAAAGGCCCCTTGAAAGATTTAAATGTGCTCCCTTGTAGAAGATGAAGGGTGGCAGGACCCTGGAGGCCACAGGAAATAGCTGTGTGCTGCCAAGATTGAATACATCTTTAGGTTATTTTGGGGACCATCTATAGCTTGGTAAAAGGAAATAAAGAGACTGTCAATTAAGGGGAATAATAAAAATTTCTCTCCTGTAACAGAATGTTAACTCTCAGGGAATATATTTACTTACCTGCCTGGGTTTTGTGAGTTATCTGGTTCTCACTTCTCCTCAGAAAGTTTCTTAGAAAATTTGCAAGCATTCTCAGGCCTGACAGACAACCACTAGTCACACTGTTATAGAAACAGGATAAACCGCCTGAAAAAAAAAAAAAAAAAAAAAGCCCATGAACTAACACTAGCAACAGAAGACCATGGCTTTTGGGTATAATTTTTCTTTTTTACACAAACTGTTTTTTTTTCTTTATATATACTTTGCTATTTTTGGTTGACATGTGCAAACAGATGAAAGAAAGCTTAATCTTAAGTTTTTTTTTTTTTTTCTTTTGAGCCACTAAATGGTTTATATTTTAGTGAGCCAGTAAAATCCAGAAGTTTTCCCTCTGGATAAAATCTTTTTCCATGCAGCAATTCCAGAAAAAACAAAACCAGGGGCAATCATTTTCCTGTTCTTTCCAGATCTGGCTCGTGGGAAGGGGGAGGAGCCGTGTGTGCGGTGTCCAGCAGCAAGATAGCACAGAACCCACGGTACAGGAATGCCAGGCTACAGTATCTTACTAGCAATTAGGCTTCCTAATCTTAAAGTAGAAACGAAACCCTAGCGGAGAGCCAGGAAAGCTGGGGCACACTTGTAATCCTAATTCTCCGCACTTTGAGGAGAATGGGTATTTTGAGACCAGCCTGGGCTACATAGCCAGACCGTGTCTTAGAAAAAATTGCAAAACTATTAAAGAGATACCAAAGCAAAATAATAATGACTAACCTCCCTTGGAAGGAGCTCATCAAGAAGCTTTCCTGACCACACTCAGCCACCTGTTCACCCAGGAAATGGACAGACATAGCCATTACATAAGTCAGTCCCAGCAGCGTGTCACATGGCTTTACCAATCTTCCCACACAGCTAGATCTGGAATTAGTTTGCATATATTTTTATTTACACTAATTTGGAATCTTTTAACAGCCCATAATCGTGTATTTAGGTTTTAATTAAAAATCTTAAAAACTGTTTGAGAAAGGAGATACTTACTGAAGGAGAATGTTAGCTGTCGTTAAGGAAACAGAATTTGGTTCATTACCATGTGCCCAGCTATCTAGTTGGAACAGTCTTCTGAGGAAGCTCACGATCCTGATTTCTGGTCTGATCATCTTCTCACTGCTCTTCTTCCGCATCGTCTTTACTTTCCTACCCAGAATGGCCAGTCACTTTTTTTTTCCGCTCCTTGAATTAATTTCTTTTCCTTCAATTTTCTTCTGTTATGAACTTTATTTGTTATGTGTGTGGGGAAGCTACAGGGGAGGGAAGGGGTGGCTGCTCTTCAGTGCAGAGGCCAGAGCTAGGCGGTCAGTGTTCTCTTTTACTGCTCCCCCTTGTATCTTTTTCCTTTTTTAGTATTTTTTATTAGATGAGTTATTTTTTATATTATTTTTATTAATTACAGTTTATTCACTTTGTATCCCCCCTGTATCTCCCTCTCTCCTCTCCTCCCCTCCCAATTCCCCCTCCCTCTTCCTTCCCTGTGCCCCTCCCCCAGACCACTGATAAGGGAGATCCTCCTCCCCTTCCCTCTGATGCTAGTCTTTCAGGTCTTATCAGGAGTGGCTGCATTGTCTTCCTCTGTGGCCTAGTAAAGCTGCTCCCCCCTCGGGGGAAGGTGATTGGGAAAGGATCTTCACCAATCCTATATCTGACAGAGGGCTAATATCCAGTATATATAAAGAACTAAAGAAGTTAAACAGCAACAAATCAAGTAATCCAATTAAAAATGGGGTACAGAGCTAAACAGAGAATTCTCAATAGAGGAATATCGAATGGCAGAGAAACTCTTAAGGAAATGTTCAACATCCTTAGTCATCAGGGAAATGCAAATCAAAATGACCCTGAGATTTCACCTGACACCTATCAGAATGGCTAAGATCAAAAACTGAAGTGACAACACATGCTGGAGAGGATGTGGAGAAAGGGGAACCCTCCTCCACTGCTGGTGGGAATGTAAACTTACACAATCACTTTGGAAATTAGTCTGGTGCTTTCTAAGACAATTAGGAATAGCACTTCCTCAAGATCCAGCTATACCATTCCTAGGCATATATCCAAAAGACACTCAAGTATACAACAAGGACATGTGTTCAACCATGTTTGTAGCAGCTTTATTTGTAATAGCCAGAAGCTGGAAACAGCCCAGATGCCCCTCAGTTGAGGAATGGATGTAGAAATTGTGGTACATCTACACACGGAATATTACTCAGAGATAAAAAACAAGGAAATCATGAAATTTGCAGGCAAATGGTGGGAATTGGAAAAGATCATACTAAGTGAGGTATCCCAGAAGCAGAAAGACACACGGTATATACTCACTCATAAGTGGATATTAGATACATAATATAGGAAAAACATAGTAAAATCTGTACACCTAAAGAACCTAATCAAGAAGAAGGACTCTGGCTAAAATGCTCAATCCCTATTCAGGGAGGCAAAGAGGATGGACATCAGAGGAGGGAGAAAACAGGGAACAGGACAGGAGCCTCCCATAGAGGGTCTTTGAAAGACTCTACCCTGCAGGGTATTGAGGCAGATGCTGAGACTTATAGCCAAACTTTGGGCAGAGTGCAGGGAATCTTATGAAAGAAGGGAGAGATAGTAAGACCTGGATAGGACAGGAGCTCCACAAGGAGAACAACGGATTCAAAAAGTCTGGGCCCAGGGGTCTTTCCTGAGACTGACACTCCAGCCAAGGACCACTCATGGAGATGGCCTGGAACCCCTGCACAGCAGTAGCCCATGGCAGTTCAGTGTCCAAGTGGGTTCCATAGTAATGGGGACAGGGACTGTCTCTGACAGGAACGGATTGGCCTGCCCCTTGTCTCTTTTGAGGCAGGGTCTTTCAGTGAATGTGCAGTTCTCCATTTTAGCTGAGCTGGCTGGTAAGGAAGCACCCAGAGCTGCCTGTCCTGGATCCCCAGTGCTGGAGTTGCCAGTACTCATACCTGACTCTTATGTGGGTGCGAGGGCTCTGAGCTCATGTCTTCATGCTTGGGCAGCAAGCACATCAGCCACTGAGCCACCTTTCCTGCTCCTGAAATTCCTTATTGTAGATTATATATTCTGCATATTTGTTTTAACACCTTTTCCCCTGCCTCAGGTGGAGGATGTAATAGATTGGAGAATGGAACATGGGTAGAATGGTAACAACAGATCCATGGGTATAATTACTCATTATTTTATTAGAGCTATTTTATAATGGTCAGTGAAAGTGATCTGAATGCATGTCAACTGTGAAAAGGTTGAATACACTGACTGGAGTGTGTTTATGCTATGGAGTGTTGCCTGGATGCTAAGAAGAAAGATAACAACATATGGATTGGCCTGAAAAGATGACTACACAGTTGTTTTTGTGTGTGTGTGTGTGTGTTTTAAAAATTTAGGCATTGTGGCACATGCCTACAGTTCAGTAGGTAAGAGGCTAAAGCAGGAAGGTTCACGTGAGTTTGAGGCTGGCCTGGGCTACATAGTAAATTCTAGGTAGTAAGCCTGGGATATGGAACAAGCCTGTCTCAAATCAAAACCAAAATCAAAACCCAGCCACACACACACACACACACACACACACACACACACACACACACACACTGAAATAATAAAAAAAAATGAGCCAAATAAAAAAAGAAAAAAAAAGTAACTTGTAAATGAATAATGCCTAACAGAGAAAATGTAGACAGTCCTCTCTGTATGCTCTCTTTTCCTGCATAGATTCCTTCTGTGAGCACAGGAAATGGTTTGAAAAGATGCATAGCACACTTTATGCTGGTGAGGGCTGAGGACAAGCAGAAATCTGAGAGGAAGATAAAGAACTTAAAAATTCACTTCCATGTTTTTAATTGGTTATAATAAATGTCAATCACCTTTGCAATTAAAAATCCAATCAAATTTAAAAGAAAGATGTTAACGATTTTATGTCCTTGTGACACCTAATGGATATGTAGTTATTCCCATGGGAAATCACTGCACTACTCTTGAATAAATTATGATAATCCAAAGAACTTTGTAAGTAAAGTACAAATCTATCAACTCTCTAAGTGAGGAAATGATGTGAGGAGAGATAATCTGTTAATTTCACAAACAAATCATTTTATCATCTATCCAAACATCTGGAAAACAGAGATCTTATAAAAGTTATTAAGCTGGAAGTGTTTTGGTTATTCTCAAAACATGGTTTTACTGTTACAATGGAATGATACTTGGCCTTAAAAGTCAATGTAGTGCTGACACACACTGCAGAGCTAGTGCATGCTGTAACACAGTTGAACGTTGAATATAACGTTAAGAGAAAAAAGCCACTCGTCAAGGACAGTATACTACATGGCTCCGCTTATGCACACTTCAAAACAGATCTGTAGAGACAGAAATCACACTAGCGTTTGCTTAGGGCTGTGGAACAAGAGGACTGGGGAGAGACTATGAATGGGACACTACGCTCAAAAGTGACAATATGCTAAAAATGGCTGTACAACCTGGTGAACATATTAAGCCCAGCGGACAATAACTGCACACAAGTTGATTTTGTAGTACAGGAATTACCCTGTGGAAAAGATTCAGGGACAGAACAGACTGTGTACCCTCTGCCAGATTTCTCTGGATTCTCCTGGAATAAAGGACTCTGGGTACCTTCTGGTTTTACTGAAATTCAAGGGACCTCAAAAGACCATGTCGGTGGTATAAATGCCCCCAAGGTACTTATATTTCTGTATAAGTATAAGTATAAGTATAAGTATAAGTATAAGTATAAGTATAAGTATATTTCTGTATAATATGTCAAGTTCATGAAGCTGGTGCACCAGGAAAGCATTTCCTTGCTTCCCTCCAAAGATGCCCGCCTGCAGGGCCCCTTCCCCGCCAGCATCAGGTGGGCTCTTTGAATTGGTGGGCTCTTCAGATCTCTCTTAAGCCCTCCTGTGAGAAGCCATGGCCTGGGGCTTGCTATTAATTCGTTCTTTAGTTAGATTTTTAACTAAAAATTTTTATTATTGACTATAAATTTGATTTCTCAATTATTTTTTTTTATTTTCCTTTATCTCTGGCTCCTTAGCCCAGACTCAAACTATTAGTTTGTCTTAACACCTATGAACAGAAGTTACTGTACCTTATAGTACACTTTATTTTAATAAATTAAAAAGAAAGTATTCCTAACAACTGTTATTATTTCTCCCTGAAGCTTTCTGTTATAATAATCACTGTTACCATTTGGGCTATGATGAATCACAATGCAATGACTGAGGTCATAGAAATAATAAAAATTTCAGTGTACTAATGAGGATGGCTTGTAAAAAGTACCCAACAAATATTTGTTGAGTGCAGATTGTGTTTGTGACATTGGAATACTCAAGCTCTTTCAGGAAAGAAAAGTTATGAAGGACCATGTGATTGAATGGAAATGCATGTGTAAGAGTTAGCAATAAATATTCCAAATGCTGGAATTGCCGATTGTTCCAAGTGTATGAGAGTACTTGCTAATTCATTCACCAGACAACTATTTATTCAGGATCTGTCATGAGCAAGCTTCTACAGGTGAAATTGACAGTTCTTACTTTCTAGGAAGTAGGATAGACACCCCCAAGCCTCAGGGAGATGATCCCACTGTGGGATGTAGGAAAGGGCTCAATGTTGTCAAGATGATAGCATCACATTTAGATATAGACATTATAATTTTTATGCTTTTGGATATAGTCACCTTCTCATAGGCATAGGGATCTTAGCCCTCCTTATGGATCAAAGATTAGGATCCTAATGGCTTATATTAGACTTGAAGGTGGGATGGGAACACAGATTCCGCTTTGTAGGGAAGACTATATTTTGAAGAACTAATTTTTTTTTTCTTCATGTAAAGATTCAAAAAAGGCAAAGGTAGCATAGGTCAGTAGATCCTATGAACTAGTGGAGAACAGTTGAATGAAGTGAAGAAGTGTTAATTCTTGTGGGATATATGGGAAGGTTCATAAAACAGGGCATTAGGTAGATGATTTAAGGGACAAGGAGCCCTCTGTCAATCACAGGAATTGTTGCAGATATGAAAATCAGATGAGTTATGGAGTCCAGCAGGTTGAAGACTATGTGACGAAGAGTGGGGGACCTGAGTTATCTCAGAATAAGGTACAAATGATGTAGACAGTGAAGCAGCTGCCCTCATCTGCACCCAATGCCAGTGGATCACAGGGAGGTAGATGGTGTCACGGGAATGTAGAAAGTGGCAAAGTGTTTCCAAGGCAGAAGGGATTTGATTGAAAGCAGGGGGACCAAAGTTGGTCAAGAAAAAGGCTTACTGTGACCCTCTGCCTACCAGTGTCTCCTGGAGATGGCCACGTGAAATCAGGGATTAGCATTTTACAGTGTGAACCCTTCGCGATGGGGAAATTTGTATGAAGGAAAGTTCTATGCAAGTCAGAAGAAAGAACCAAAATGTAGATGAACTGTAGAGGTCAGGCCACTGGAGGACTGTAAAAGAGCTGGAGAAGAATTCAGTTTTGAATTTTAGGTCATGGCAAGTGAAGGAGAGGAGTGGTTTCAATCCTTTTTATGGTTCTGAAATATTCATAATTCTGTCACAAAGTGATAAGAGACAATCATGGCATTTCAGAATGAAATTTTGTAACAAAAAAGTTAATAATAAAACAAGTAAGGGGTTTTTATTTCCTTAGCCTTCTTTACTTATCTCTGTGTATCCAGGCAGGGGATTCTAAAAAAACAGTGCTATTTCAGAAACGGGATCATTGTTTTTTGTTTTTTTTTTTTTTTTTCTTTTTTGTATTTTTTTTTTCCTTCTGTAAAAAATGGGATACAGAGCATTCTAAGGACTATCAAGAATAAAAACCTGCTGGTGTGAACCTGTGTGGGAGTTTGAAGAATAATTAGAATGTGGGCTTAGAGATCAAAAAGGTGAAAACCTAAACAATAAATGGTGTCTGGTTTGGAAAGGGTCTTGAATGCCAGATCTAGGAATTTGGTTTTATTTTACAGAACAAATGGTGACGTGATGTGAACAGCATTTCTTAGTTTGAAAAGGTAGAAAAATTTAGGCTGGTATAGTTGCCCTTCACCATCAGTTTGACTGGGTTTTACAGTCTCCCTGGAGAAGCCTATGGATATCTGTGAGAGGGGTTCTAGAGAAGTTTAACTAAGGAAGGAAGACCCAAGTGTGGACAGCACCATCCCATGAACTTGGTCTTGGACTTAATAAAGAGTGAGCTGAGCACCAGCATCTATTGTGCCCGCTTTCTGATGTGAATGAAGTGTTAGCAACTGCCTTTTTCCTGCTGCCCTGCTTTCCCCATCATGATGGACTGTGCCCTCAATCCATGAGTCAGTCGAAACCCTTCTTTCCTTGAGTTGTGCTCTTAGTTACTTTTCTTCTGCTGTGAAGAGGCACCAAGGAAACTTATAGAAGAAAATATTTATTTGGATTTAGTTCCAGAGGGTTAAAAATCATGACTGTTATGGTTGGACAGCAAGGAAGGCTGGAGCAGTGAGAGCTCACATCTTTATCTGTAAGTAGGAGGAAATGAATCAACTGAGAATGGCTTGGGCTTTGGAAACCTCAAAGCCCACTCCTTATCCTCCCCAAACAGTTCCACCAACTGGAGACCAAGCGTTCAAATATATGAACCTATGGGACCATTCTTATTCAAACCATCACCTTTGGTTTTGTTAAGTATTATGTCATAAAAGTGAGAAAAGTTGTCGGAGGGGACAGTGTTGAGAATGAGGCCCTATGACAGTAAGCAGACCTATCAAGAGGCTACTGCTGAAAAAAAATAATTGAGAAGGCTACACTTTTGGCACCTACCTGACAGCAGATTTCAGTCTTAATAGGTGGAATTAAGAAGGCACTGTCTACAAATGGCTGTATGGTGGGGTATAATGTTGTAGGAGGAGGGATTGAAAATGCTCCTTAGATGAGTTGAAGGGAATCTGGACATGACTTTAAGGTGGTAACAGGACCTTTTCTCCTCGCATGCCCCTCCCCATGTTGACTGATAGGGGAGGTCCTCTTCCCCTTCCCTCTGATCCTAGCCTATCAGGTCTCATTAGGACTGGCTGCATTGTCTTCCTCTGTGGCCAAGCAAGGCTGCTCCTCCCTCAGGGGGAGGTGATCAAAGAGCCAGCCACTGAGTTCATGCCAGAGACAGTCTCTGTTCTCTTTACTAGGAAACCCACTTGGATACTGAGCTGCCATGGGCTCCATCTGAGCAGGGGTTCTACATTATATCCATGCATGGTCCTTGGTTGGTGTTTCAGTCTCAGAAAAGATCCCTGTGCCTAGATTTTTGTTTCTGTTGCTCTCCTTGTAGAGCTCCTCTCCCCTCCAGGTCTTTCATCTCCTGCTTCTTTCATAAGATTCCCTACACTCAGCCCAAAGTTTGGCTATAAGTCTCAGCATCTGCTTTGATACCCTGTTGGGTAGAGTCTTTCAGAGGCCCTCTGTGGTAGGTTCCTGTCCTGTTCCCTGTTTTCTCCCTCTTCCGATATCGATTCCATTTGTCTTTCTGAGTGAGGGTTGATCATCTTACCCAGGTCCTCCTTCTTGCTTAGCTTCTTTAGTTGTACAGAGGTCTTTGATCTACTTGGCCTTTAGTTTTGTGCAGTGTGATAAATATGGATCTATTTCCATTTTTCTACATGTATACATCCAGTTAGACCACCACCATTTGTTGAAGATACTGTCTTTTTTCCATTATATGGTTTTGGCTTTCTCAAAAATCAAGTATCCATAGGTGTGTGGATTTATTTCTGGGTCTTCTATTTGATTCCATTTATTCACCAATATGTTCCTATGTCAATACCATGCAGTTTTTATTACTATTGCTCTGTAGTACTGCTTGAGATCAGGGATGGAGATACCTCCAGACTATCTGTTGTTGTACAGGATCATTTTGGCAAATCTGGTTTTTTTTTTGTTTTTCCATATAAAGTTGAGAATTTTTCTTGAAAGTTCTGTAAAGAATTGTATTGATATTTTGATGAGAATTGCATTGAATCTGTATATTGCTTTTGGTAGGATGGCCATTTTCACTATGTTAATCTTACCAATCCATGAGTACTTTCTATCCATGAGATCTTTCTATCTTCTGACATCTTCTTCAGTTTCTTTCTTCAGAGACTTGAAGCTTTTTTCAAACAGGTCTTTCACTTGCTTGGTTAGAGTTACACCAAGGTACAAAGAAGATACTTTTTTCAAAGACGATACTTTAAAAAAAGAAATTGCCACAGTACAAAATGTACTGTGGGTAGAGTGAGAGAACCATTCGTTTTTGTTTTTTTTTTTTGCACGGGTTCTTAATCTTTTCATTTTCTTCTCTATATTTGTGCCAAGAAAGTGTTTGGTAGTTTGGTGAAGCCCATAAAATTCTTAGAATATTTTAGATTTATAAATCAAATAATGGGATGACAAAAGAAACTAATTTTACTGAAATAAATGCCTCAGCCAAAGAAACAAACCTACAGTTTAGAAGTAGCTAGATTTCCTTAGCAAAACAAGAAATAAAAGGTTTGCAAGTGGTCTAATAATAATTCTCAACTCGATGAGCTTATTGATACTTTGAGTTAACCGCAACAACTGAAATATGCTTTGAAAATGTTTGAGATCTCAATCTGTGACAAAATTACTGCTCAATACTATGGTTTGTACATTTCAGTTGTCATTGAAGAAAGCACAAAGTTTGAGTGACGAATATGTCACATGCAAAATCATGTACTCGGAACACTATCTATAGAAGCTTTGGAACCACGGACATGAGCCAGACACCATTGTAGAGAATGGCAGTCAGCAGAACTCATGGCATCATGTTGCTGTAGGCTGAGAGCTCACCCGGGGATTTCAGATCAAGTTGGTTCCTTGAAACCTGGGAGGGAGCACGTAGCGTGAGCAAGCTGAGAACATCTCTCAAGTATCTCAGCTCTTCTGGCCGTCATGCTTTGCATTCCATGGCTTGTGGGACTTATGACTTTTTTGGAACACAGAGAATATATTTCACAAGTCACAGAAGAGTACTAAGTACAAGGTGCAGAAGTCTGGATAATATGGTGATCAGTAAACAATGCGTCCATTATTTGTTTTCCAGGTAGTGGCAGTAGAGACTTCACCTCCTATCCTACCATGGCTATTCCTTGGTCTTTTTTGTTTGGAGTTATTTACCTAGCATTAGTTGGAGAGATCTTGGAAGAACACAGTGGGAACACTGAGCAGGGAGTTGCCAGAAAGAGCTCTTTAATGGTAATTACATTCTGAATGCCCAGACTTCACAACTGAGATTTTGCCCCACTGACCCAGGCTTAGTCTAAATGCCCAATGGTTTTGGACTGTGACAAAATCTTATGGAGAATAAGGGCATATGTATTTTCTAGTAGTGAGGTGGGAACAAAAGGTCTTCATACACGTGGCTCAGGTCAAAGTCTGACCACATAGCATTGGCTACCCTGAGTTCTAGAATAAAAAAGAAAAACTCTAGTTCTATAGCTTGTCAACATTCTCTCTTCTTAGGAAATGGGAGTTATGGTATTGGGTTCAGCATCAGGCTTGTGAAATTTTCTCTTTATTCAACTTCTGACTGTTGTTCTCTGTGTCCCTCTGGTCTCTGGGGACACTGATGTAGCTTTGAGCTCGAGGTTCTCATTGCATCCTAGCTGGGTTGCACTGTTGGTCCTATAACTCTCCATCAGATGCTCTTGCTACCAGGACATGTCAACAGTCCAGTTCCCTGAACAGAGGGGTGGTCCTGCAGAGACAGAGAAGAAGTATCTGATGTAGGAGTCAGCCATCTGGCTGTCTTTGGGGGCTTAACGTGCATATTAATTTACTCTTTTTGTTTATTACCTTTCTAACCCTCAAACACTTAGTTGGTGCTAATTGCAATGTTTGTTAAGCAGGCTTCCCACTGCAGTCCATCCCCTCAGTCCCAGCCAGTTGGGCAATTACCAGCACTAATATACTTCTAGCTGAGTGTACCAGCAAGCAAAGTGGGCTGCCTGGGTCTATTTCTCTTGGATGGTGATCAGTCAGCTTTGCTGGCTCCTCAAAACATGAAGGGGAAATATATTACAGAAATATTTAATTTCTCAAAGTTAAATTCAAAGGGGCTTTTAGGAAATTGCACTGATAGTTTAAATAATGCCTAAAACCACCTTTATATAAACCATACAAAAGATTTGGGTGGGTCACATCTTCACTGGACTTGCAAGCCCAATTAAATCCCAAGATAGATAATTTGGCCTCCCTTGAATGGATCTAGTCACTGTTTTGCAAAATTCATACATTCAAAGACCACATGGGCCCATAAATATCCCTTTGCTGCTTGCCAAAGATGTGAACAAGCTCCATCAACAGTCTGGGTGTGACGAGGCACCTGTGTTTACACTGACTTCTTTTGCTTCCTCTTATAACACATGAACTACCAACCACAAATGCAAATAATGTCCGATTCTTCATGGCATGGAGTCGAGGCAAGAGGAAGTAGCTGGCAACCTGATTACAGCAAGTGCTGAATTGGTCCTAAATTCTTGTAGCTAGGGTGGGAAAGTATTTTGCAATTGTGAGATCTAAAATCATTGCCATCTCAGAAAATGGCTTGGTTGGAAGACATAGCTACAGAGTAGACACCAGAACAAAAGTGAGTAAAAGAAGAATTTAGGGTAAAACTTTTCTATTTGATATTCATGATTTTAACTTAGCTGAAATTGCAGTCATATATGGTAAAGAGACGTCTGTATGGAACATTGGTAAGTTTCGACCTCAATCTGTCAGGGTGTGGAGCCAAGTGAGGGTAGAGAGAGTTGACTTTGACTTGAAGGGGAAAGAAAGAATGAGAAAGTTAAAGATTATAGAGCTCCTGCTGCAGTGAAGCTTGACATTTCCTCCAGCACCAACATCTTTAGAGCCCTTGAGAACTTCACGCTTTTGTCTGTTCCTATTCCAGTGGTTCTCAACCTTCCTAACACTGTGACCCTTTTGAGTCCCTTTCTCATCTTCTGACATCTGGAGCACCTCGTGGCTAACCTCTTATGGGCTTTTTTTATTGTTGCTTTTGATTGGGCTATGTTTTCTGTATGCTGAGCTCTTTGTACCACATCTTGAAGATCATGAATGATTCCTGTGGGAACTTTGGGTATTACGTATTTCCTGGAATGAAGCTGATTTCTTTTGTTGTAATGTAGATATCTGATCTGCAGGATATCTGGTGTGCAATCCCTGTGAAAGGGTCCATTGATCCCCAAATGGGCTGTGATCCACAAATTGAGAAACGCTGCTATACTTAAACATACATACACTCTGTTTTGTTTGTTTGTTATGTCACAGAGGTAGTTTGGTAACCATCTAGGTCTGTAGTCAATGAAAATAAATAGCTGGGTGCCATAAATAAACCCTTTGGTTTCCTTATCTTACTACCCACGTAGTGTAGGCTACACAGGCTTGTTCTTGGAGAGAAATCAGGCTGGCACCAATGTTACGCGCAGTGACGTAGCGCTGTTTGCACTGTATTATAACAAACTCAGTAAAAAGCTACAGCAAGCAATATATACATGGATTCATTCTCTAAAAGTGTGATTTTTGGAGGTGGCTTTTAGAATGGAGGTAAAAACCGGATTATTTAATGGTTCGGGACCATCTTATATTTTGTTCCTAAAGTCTCTAGAATTTTTGGTTTACAGATAATCTTCATCAACTTAGTTTGGAAATTAAGATGGTATCTTTTAAGTGCAGAAAACTTTACACATGTGGCATGCTCTGTTCCACACAGTAGGCATCTGGCGCATAACAGCTGCACCAGGGATAAGCCGAATCCTAAAAGCTGAGGTTTCTCCCTAACTGTGAACATTTTTGATAAGCACACGCCAGGCTTCTGGAGCTTGTACATTTGTGTCTTTCGTGGAAGCCATGAAACTTTTGTTTCCTAACTTCCAAAAGCTTCATTTATTATTTTTATCGTGTGTGCATATGGTGTTCTTGTGTGGAGAGCCCGCAGGCGCAGGCATGCACACTCTCCTGCACGGAGAGTGTGCATGCACAGGGCAGAGGACTACTTGTGTGGCAAGTGCCTCTACTCTTTTCTTATTTTCATACTTGTAAAAATATGCACCTTTATTTATGTCCCTCAACACAGTTGCAGATGCAGCTTTTGAGTCCCTTTCTCATCTTCTGACATCTGGAGCACCTTGTGGCTAACCTCTTATGGGCTGTTTTTTATTGTTGCTTTTGATTGGGCTATGTTTTTTGTATGCTGAGATCTTTGTACCACGTCTTGAAGATTATGAATGATTCCTGTGGAAACTTTGGGTATTACATATTTCCTGGAATGACGTTGATTTCTTTTGTTAGGCCAGGAAATGAACTTAACTGGGAAAAAACTACGTTTGCTATTCCCAGTAGCTTCAGCAGCTTGTTTCTTTCATTGTTGGCAGAGACTTTGGAATGCTCCTATAGATAGGTGGTCAGTGATCTGCCTCTGCAGAGTTGCAAAGAGGTTGGTTTTTGTTTTGTTTTTTGCACATTTCTGCCTGTCCACATCTTGAGATCCTGCCATCATGCCTGCAACACGAGAATTGAAGCCCTGCCCTGTTTCTTTCTCTCACACGTCAACTCTCTTCCTATTTCAAATGATCTTTATTTTATATGTCTTCAAGGACTTGAGATATTATTCTCACCTTCAAAATGTATGGTTGCTGTAGAGTAATTTTGGGGCTTACTTTTGAGCCTTTGATAATAGGCACATGTTCTTTGACTTGCTGGCTGTATGCACTTCTCTGGTGTGTGAAGCAATCAGAAGGCTTTTTGGTGGCTATTAAAACATGTCCTCTTGCATCTATCTGACTGTGGGTTTCAAGCATGCATCTTTCCCAGACTTTTCTGTGGGCTTTCAATAGTTAAAGTCTTCTAATATTCTTCCATTTAAAGCAGAGCAAAACCAGTTACGACAAGAGCAATTACAATTACCTCTTTGTAACAACGTTAAGCTCAAGGTTAATATAACAGGCTCATTTGTTTCAAGTTATAATTGAAAAATTGTCGTCTAACAAAAGATCTGGGGTAAGCTCATGGAGCAGGTCATGATGCCACTTGAGCCATCTCCCTAGACTGAAAACAAGAGAAGAGTACATCTAATCCTAGTTAAGTAATATACAAATAAAAATATTATGGAAACCTGTTGAATTCCATGTTCATGTTAGTGCATTTTTCATGAAGATTTTTTAATTTGGTTAACAGCATAGTTGATTTCAACTATTAGACTATTAGATCCTATTACCAGACTCACATAACCCAGTGATACTGAGCAGATATCAGATATACTTAGGCATTGAGCAGTGTCAGTTTAAACTTGACAAATTCCAATTGTATTAAAATTAGCACTGGGAAATTTGATTGCATGGCTCTTACCACAAACAGATTGTACACTAGCAGTTTGGAAATGAGTATTATATAAAGGTCCCCCCCCCTTTGTGGTTCAGATGTTACTCTCTGTAGGAATTATTTGAGGGGGCATCAGCCTCTTTAAAATTCGAGATCAAGAAGCCAAATGGTACATCACGTCATGCAATAGTTTTCTGTGGATTTACACTTCATATGTAGCTCTTGCTCCCTCCTCATGCCTTCTTTAGCAATGTCTTTTACTACTCCAATGCTTAATTACTACGATCATGTTTCTTTGTGACTTGTTCTATCATTGTAGGCGTCTGCTCATGAAAAGAAAAAGCTTAATCACATCCCAAGACCTTTCATTAGCTGGCGATCAGTGTAATTGGAGTGGAGGTTCCATGCTGCACTCATCTTTCCATGTGCAGCCTGATTTATCATCCAGGAAACCCATTCCCTGGTATTTGTGTTTTGATTTCATACTCAACATGTGATGCAAAAGTGGTCACTCTGTTGGGAACAGCTAAATCAAAATTTTGGTTCAGTTCGAAATTCAGGCTCAATTCATTGCTTAAGAAAGCATAAATTAGATTTCCTTTTAATTAAATACATAAGACATAAAAACTGTACATACTTATTAGGTACCGTGTGATGTTTCTATGCATGTACACACTATGTAATGTTTAAATTAGGTTAAATGTATCCATCTCCTCAAATGTTTATCATTTCTTTATGGTGATGCCTTTTAAAATCATTTCTTATACTGTCTGAAACATAGAGCCTGCGCTGCTTGCTTATAATTAATATAAGTAGTATAATTACTCATATTACCGCACTGTTTGGCAGCACACTAGAAGTTCTTGTTCCCTTTAAGTCATAACTTAGTCCTACCCATCAGCCCCTCTCTGCCCTCTCCCATTCTCCCCAGCTTGTTCTACTCTCAACTTCGAAGAGATCAATATGAGATCATGTGATTCTTGTCACTCTGTTCCTGGTTACTTCTATCCATGTTGGCAGGGATAGGATTTCATTCTCTCTGTGTGTGTGTGTGTGTGTGTGTGTGTGTGTGTGTGTGTGCGCCTCCCTGTGTGCTCACGTGCACACATGTGCACATCTTCTTGTATGTGTTCATTCAAGCACATGTCTCAATCGAGTGTCTTTCTCAGTCCCTCTTCACCTTACTTTTTTGAGACAACGTCTCACTGAAGCTGGAGTTCATTGATTCAGCCAGACTGGCTGGACAGCAGAGTGCAGGGGTCTTCCTGTCTCTGCCTCCCGTTGACGGAGCCCTGCACGCATGCTGGACACCTGAATTAGGCTTGTTGTGCAGCAAGCAGTGTGCCGGCTGAGCCAGCCCCCACGTCCAGGCTTACACTCTCTGGAATGGCTGGCCATGACTTGCTTTGCTCAGTCACTTAGATGGCCTCCACTTTTTGACTGTTATGAATTAAGGTTTTTCCTAAGCACAACGTTTGTTCTTGGGAGCTCAGTGCTGGTTAAACTATTAGGCTGTTGTTCTTCAGGGCAGCAGGCTCCTTCTCCTGGTTTGCATGGCTGAGGAGGAGGAGGAATGGAAATGCGCCAGGTGCTAACGATGCGCAGTAGTGTTTACCCTGTTTGGTTTACATTTATATTTAGTGAGATGAAAAAAGTGCATAATTTTTTAGGCGGTGAACTTACTGGGAGTTATTTATTTTCTTAGCTTCGAGCCTTTTGGCTTTCAGCTAAAGATCTATGAACAATCTTGTGACAAGTGACATTGCTTTCAGAGACTTTCCAAAAGGACCGTTCTCCAGCACTTTCCCGGGAAGGGAGGGATATCCCCGAAACTTTATGTAAGTTCATAAAACCCTTTTAAATTAGAATGCCATTTGCAATTGAAGCTATTAGACTTTGGGTCAGGGTATTGGCATATGCATGGCACAATGCCACCAGTGCCTGCTGAGATCATCTCTGCAGTTGGAACATGGTTTTTAGTGCTGAGCTTTCATAGCCGCACTTCAGACACTGGTGAAATTAGAAGACGAGGGCATCTGGCCTCAGAAGAACTGACCTCATAAGCTCCGTGTGAGTGGCTTCTGTTCTATTGCTGCGCCCACCATTTCCATATCTGCAAACCGAGGTTCTAGATTTAGCTTCCCCCGCCCCACTCCCATCCGAGGAGACTTCTTCCTTTTAAGCGAATGTGCGAGGAAAGTGACAGAATCTTGTGGACTGCATTTGCATCGCGGCGCAGGAGAAATTTCAGAGTTGGCTAATTATATTTTTAGCTCATACTATGCACTCGTTCCTACACCCTTTTACCCCATTCACTGCCGTAGAGCCAGTTATGCACGAGGAGTTGTGAGCATCTCGAAGGAAGTAGGTGAGCTTTACTCGCCCCAGTGCCTCGTAGAGGTCATGACACAAAGCAAGAACTGCCATTCCTGTGAGACAAATTACCAGAGTTAGAAGAGACGTGAGCATTGATAATTCTCATATCATGGACTAAATGAGTGGAAGGACATATAGGGTAATGTCCTATGGAATCCCCCTTGGGAGCTAGTTGAAGATGCCAGCATGAAGGCTGACCTCAGCCACAGGGTTTGGAGGTCTCTTGCCAGGCGATAGCATCTAAGCACCGGACCTCCCACAATGGCACCATTCTGTGAGAGTGACCAGTTCCTTCACGGAAAGCAATGATTGTAGACCAGTATGCGTGGCCTTCAGGAACTGTATAACTTGGTGTGGTTTTCAAGCATAAATTAAAGCCTGTAATGTTTCCATGCTTAGTGTAAAGAAACGAACACCTTACTGGCATTAGTGAAGTATGATTTAAAAAAGTCTAGGAAGATTGTCTTGCTGGTCTGCCTGTGGGTTTGTCTTCTTAGAGTGTCAAACCCGGTTGTGATGTAGCTAAACTGAATCTAAGACCACGATTGTGAGATTTTTTTTAGCAGGGTGTGGGAAATTTTAGCAGGTTTGAAGTTTTTAGAATTGTTCATGATGTGTCATACTCGGCTTTTCTGGACAGAGGGCAAAACCATCAAGCAAGCACATCACGGAATTGGTGCTACCTTACCAACCTGCCAAGATCTGTAGGCGACACTGTCAAGTGTGGGAAGCAGCTTCGAGACGGTGGTACCCGAAAATGTGAAGCAAATAATGTCATGACCGCTCTAGAGCAGGTAGGTGACTTTGGCCTGGGCTGTCACTACCTGAGGCCAGAGCCCCTCCTGGAGGGGTTTGGCAAGCAGTGGCTTTTTATTCGGGTCAGCTGTGCTGATGGCCACTTCACAGTTCTCGAGAATGGTGTCCACTGCGGACATGGTATTCTCTAGGAGAGGAACAATGATTCAAACCACACACTATGCTGGTCCTTATTTCCTAGGGAGACAGGAAACTAAAGCCAGGGAATGGGAGATGGAGGTAGTCAGGTATGGCCCTTCCCTTTTAGACAGGTAGAGGAAGGGGATATTGATGACTGTAATTGTGGGAACATGGGATTTTGGAGTTAGGTTTCTATGAATGTGGATAGGAGAGTAAATGTCTCTAAAATTTTTGGTTATTATAACCAACAGATAGAACTTCTTTCCTTCCTTCCTTTCTCTATTTCTCTTTCCTTTCTTCCTCCCTTCCTTCCTCCCTCCCTCCCTCTCTCCTCCTTCCTTCCTTCCTTCCTTCCTTCCTTCCTTCCTTCCTTCCTTCCTTCCTTCCTT
>NW_026586463.1:686118-750995 GCF_907164565.1 Psammomys obesus
CTTCCTTCCTTCCTTCCTTCCTTCCTTCCTTCCTTCCTTCCTTCCTTTCTTCCTTCCTTCCTTCCTTCCCTCCCAAGACAGGGGTTCTCTTTGTAGCCGTGGCTGTTCTGGAACTCAGTTTGTAGGCCGGACTGGTCTTGAAGTCAGAGATCCACTTGCCTCTGCCTCTTGAGTGTTGGGATCAAAGGTGTGCGCCATCACTGCCCCAGCCAGAATTTCATCTTCAGAATGTCTTAGCAGTGGTTCTCAACCTTCTTTGAGACACTTCAATATGGTGACCCCCAACCATACAATTTTTTTTTTTGCTACTTGATAAGCATAATTTTGCTACTGTTATGAATCATAATATAAATATTGGTGGGCTCCCAAAGGGGTCATGACCCACTTTGAAAAATGCTGTCTTAGCAGTATATCCCAAACCTACAACTTTTTTGAGGGGAGGGCACATATCCTGTAGTTACCCTACACTGGTATAATTCACAAAGGAAAAAGATTCTGTGACTCCCTTATTATAGAACACAGACAAACCCACAATACCTTTGAATCTTAGTAGAAGCTGAATTGGCCCTAAAAAAACAATGTTGAAATAAAGGTGGTGAGGTCATGGGGCTGCTGAGCCTGAGGCTACAAATGATTTCCAGGGGACCCACAGGAACTAGTGTGTACTCATCAACAAAGAAGAAATGTTGGCACAGGAGAGCAAAAGGAGAGGCCATCTTTCTGCAGGGCCTATCTGTGTATTCTACTCCAAACATGAGCTGCTTATCCATTTTCTGTACTTTCTTTATGAATTCCAAATGCTTCTTAGCTTGGATTGAGGGGGTGGGGGGTTTGTTCTCAGTCATTCATTGGGTGGGTCTTACTAGGGACTAGAACAGCAAGCTGGCAACGGGTGTCTACCTCCTGCACCTCTGTGCTTGTCTCCAGACCTTATCTCATCCCAGGACTTCAGTCATTAGATGTAACGCAGGATTTTGCAGCACAGCGCTAGGTCCCACTCTGGATAGCGGGAGGGCTGCATGAAATAGCCATGGTGTGGTCACATAGCCCATTGGTATAACTTGTCGTTCAGTTAACATTTTCACAGAAGGGCTCCAAATCTTCCAGGACTTTGATGAGTGATTTTTTCCCCCCCAAAGGCTTTTTGATCTGTTCCCAAGAGTTCAAGGCTTAATTTTTGTAGTCAGGGCACCAAGAGTTCAAGGCTTAACTTTTGGGTTGGTGGCTGCTAGTAACTTGAGTTTTCTGGAGAAAACTGTTCTGTTAAAATTTTCCATGAATTCTTTCCATTTGCATAAATTAAAGAGGAGGAAAATGGAGCCTGAGTGGAGGGTTGTGGGGGCAGGTGGAGTATTATCAGGAGCTCAGGCAGATATGTACCCCCAATATACTGCTCAGTGTCTTCTGTTGGGAGGGGGTTGGCTATGGATTAATACAGAACAGGGTTTTTTTTTTTTTTTTTTCTGCCAGACACTGGTACTAAAGCTTACATTCTGTTGGGCATCTTCACAATTACAGCCAAAGTTGAGCTTGAGTCCTGTGTCTAAGCAGAAGCCAGTAGAATTTTGTCCTGTGCACATTAAATGGAATCCTCTGTTGGTCAGGGGCTCAGACTCTTCTGGAGGATAAAGCCTCCAGTTGGAAAAGCGATGCAGAGTAGGTCCCGGACCTGGCCCCTACCTAGCATGCTAAACCCAGCCAGGAGGGTCTGCAAAACTAGGGCAGGCATGTGTTGAAAAATTTTTTTTTCTGTAATAGGTTTGGACTGTTATAACCCTGGAAAGATTAAAAAAAAAAACCAAACACCTCAATTTATTTCTACTCCAAGGTAATTTCCCTGGTAGCAGTATTCTTTTCTTCCTTGAGAAGACCCATCCTCTTGGCTGACTGAAGGGGCAATATTGCGCATGATTCTTTGTTCTGAAACAAAGCTCTCACACTGATGAGGGGGTTGATTGACTTCTGGGACTCTTTGTACCAGTAGATGCTGAACTAACCCTATTACTCTGAGGCCTTTTGGTATGAATCCTTCCAGGACCCATGAATGATTTGTGCAAACACCCAGTGTTGGCTTCAGTTGCTTCTGTTCGGTGAGGTTGATGTCTGTCTGTTGTGTTGATGTGACATCCACTTTCTAAACAGCACGGTCGGGCTGTATTTTACATTTTTTAATTTTATTTTTTATTTTTAATTTTTAACATCAACTAAGCCACTGTGCAACTGGCTCAGGAAGCTTCCTGACAGAGTAACGATCCTGAGGAAAAAATACACTCATTGGTCAACGAAACCCCAATGGGGACAAAAATCAGGGGGCCTGTTATAAACTCATGGGTGTTCTGTTTCTCTCTCCTTTTCTCAGCCTGTGTTTGTGTGTGTCTGCTTCCTTTATTTTCTTACACAAAAGCTCACTCAAGTAACTGTCCTCACTACCTGGTAATGGACCAGCTTGCTCATAGGTGTGAGGAGAGATCTGGGGAAGAATAATTAAGTATCTCAGCAGTTAAAAGATTGAAATTGTCAGGAGGAACAAGGGTTGTCATTAACTCAGCAGGTCTAACTTTTAAGCATATTTATTGAGTTTTTTTTCTCTTCTACCCCCATTCTTGCCAGTGATACAACAAACAAACAAACAAACAAACCCTTGAAAGAAAATCCTCCCTTCATTCTAGAGCTGTGGTTCCCCACCTTCCTAATGCTGTGACCCTTTAGTACAATTCCTCATGTTATGGTGACCCCAACCATTAAATTATTTTTGTTACTACTTCATAACTGTAATTTTTATATTGCTGTGAATCATAATGTAAATATCTGTGTTTTCCAATGGTCTTAGGTGACCCCTAAAGGGCTTGAGACCCACAGGTTGGAAACCAATCTAGATCTTCTTTGCCTTGGATTCAGCTCTTTAATGAAGAGGTTGCACAGAAGCTCTGGGCAAGCCTTCAGTAGCAAAGTCCTGGGACTCTTTCCATTTTTCCTGTGGCCACCTATTGGGTCATCTCCCAGAGCTGGTCCTGTTCTGGGTGGGAGTTCATGTGCTGTCTTTCTCCCAGGAGAACTGGCTGTCCTCCTGTGGTGGTGATTAAGAATGAACCAGGCATGATGAAGGGTCACTTCATGTAACAATAAATGGAACATTAAAGTAAAATGACTCGGTATGATGGCTATTCTTGGTTGCCAACTTGACTATATCCAGAATAAACTAAAACCCAGGTGACTGGGCACACCTGTAAGGGATTCTTTTGTTTGTTTGCTCTAAATAAATCATTTGTACTGGGAAGATCCCTTTTAATCTGGATCTTTAGTGGTGGGAAGATCCACCCTTTAATCTGGGCACACCTGATGGCAAACTAAATAAGGAACACAGAAGAAGAAAGCTTGCTCTCTTTGCCTGTTTGCCCTCACACTTTTGCTGGCAAGTCCATTTCTTCACTGGCATTAGAGCCTACTTTTTCACAGTCCCAGCACCTCCTGAAGACCAGCTGAGACGTCCAGCCTCGTGGACTGAAAAAACTACCGGATTCTTAGATTTTCTGTTAGGCAGCCATTGTTGGACTAGTTGGACCACAGCCTGTAAGCCATTCTAATAAATCCTTATATGTGTATATATAATAAATCCCATATATGCATATATATATGTATATATAATAAATCCCATATATGCGCATGCACACACACATACACATACACACGGGATTCTCAGTTCTGTTCTTCTAAAGAACACTAATACACTTGGTGGAAGGGGGTGTGGCTAGAGGCAGTTTAGATTTAAAGGGAATCCTTCTGTGACTTTTTTTTAAGTCAAATATTGAGTCTTTTTTTTGAAGCACATTATCACATCCTAATTTATCCTGTTTAAATCTGGAATACCACATGGAGGCTTGGCTTTATCTGGAGCACACATTCACAGAGCTAGTTCAAAGCCAGCAGCTTTCCCTCCCCAGCTAAAGAGACATGCCACGGAACCCATATCCTTGCTGATTTCTGGATACTGACACTGGAAGGCACAGAAGAGGCACTCGGTGCATGCTTGTTGAATCAGTGGGAGGAAGGAAGGGGCAAATGGGACACTGATGTTTAAAAATGTGACCGAAGCGACAGGATGCAGGATTCACAATTAAGATGGATATTTAAGAGGTTTTGGGGTTTAGCTCTGGGAATATTTGGCTCTGGGATCTTCATGTAAGAGCTGGGTCCTATTCCGCCTAGTGAGGTTTCTCCGACTGCCACTCTCCTTTTCATTCCCCAGCAGCCCACAGCAGCATCAGCACAGAACGGTTGCCTGTGACAGCTTCCCGGGGTTCGACAGCGGGTTCTGGTTGTATTCTTCTCTCCGTGTCAGGACGTGTCCGCAAACTCATGCACAGGTCAAGAACTGCTGACAGAGCACCCTCAGCCCTCCGTGCTGCACGCCACAGCCTTCTCTTGTGAAATCTTCAGCGGGGCCAATGCCAACAGGGCTCTGCAGTATCTCTTACAGAGAAGCAGGGGCATGGTTCTTAGAACCCGAGTCTGCTCTTCAGGTTACACATGGGGAAAACCAGAGTTGCGTGTTTGAATGGCCCTCTCTCAGCTCCTGTTTCCAAACCCCAGCTGAGCGGACACGTGACATGGACATGGTTTCAGCTCAGGAGCAGGTTTCACTTAATCCGCAGGGTATCTGAGTTACACTGGAGCCAGATGAGAAACAGACATGACTGCAGGTGCCTTTTGCCTTGCTCTTGGGCAATGAACTCAAAGGTGTCATTGATTGCAGTAAGAAATTTGGCAGGGAACTTGTGTGTAAAGTGGTTTCACTGCATTGGTTTTTGGTAAAAAGGCTTCTCCCATTCGACTCTTACCACACACATTCAAATATACATAAAACCCCCATCAGGAAGAGTAGCACTACTGTGCTAAAAATAAAACTCAAATTAAAGGCCCACTTCAGTAACCTGTAAGTTTCCCATTCTTCCAGTTAATGGTTATTGGTTTTCTTGCCTTAGACAGCCTGACTTCAAACAGGCAATTATTACCAGTCGTCTAGAATAGTGCCAGATCTATTGTGTAAATAATAAGGCTTTTAAATATATTGATGAGTAACTATTTAGCCAATAAACCAGGGCAGGTTAAGTCAGTCAACTCCAGCAGTGACAAACCACATTTGTTCCATAAGCTGTAGACATCCTGGCTGGAGAAGGGGCAATGCTACTTTACTGCCTGGAAACGTGCCTGACAAGCCTCTGTTGCCTGGACCAAAGCTTTTGTGTGGCCGAGGCAAGCTCTGCCCTGGTGTTGCTCACAGGCCAGGCCCTTTGGAAGGACGCTTTTTGTATTCTCCAGGCTTACTTAGCATTTAAAAATGGCCCAGTACATATTAAAGGACAAAAGATACTCACTTTGTGGTCCAGACAAACTAAATCCATGTACAGAAAAGTGGATCATTCTGTCCATCTTTTGGTAATCTGCGTCACTTCTTACTACATCGGCCTGTTGACTTTGAGCAAGACACATTACATTTCAGGCATCCAAATGCCTCATTTGCAAAACCATGAAATGGTAACCTGGATCATTTCAGGGCACTGCCTTTGTTATAATTTAGAGCATGATGCTGTAAGAAGCTGACTTTGATGGTGACTCCTATGTGGAAATTACTCTTGGTGCTTTTTCTCATTTCTAAGTCCTAAACTCTATCTGTCCAAGTTGGCATGCACAGGTTGCGTACTGTGTGACTCTAGAGAGCATGGATCACAGACTGTGAACTGGATGGCAACTTCTATACCTCAAGTTATGTAATGTTGCCATCCTGCCTGGAAACTGCAGTATATCTTCTTTCCTGCTTGTGAACAGATTTATGTTGTAAGATTTTTTTTTTGTTTGTTTGTTTCTCATAAATTCCTACATTTGCTGGGATTCTGCCAACTTCTTCCCTCAGACTCCTTTCTGAGGAGATTTTTTTCAATCTTCCAAAACCCTGATTAGAATAAAACTGACAGCTAGTTTAAAAGGTAACCGTTCTCAGTCTGGTGGCTTCTGCTCTGATGATGAGATGAAGAGATTCAGAATGGGGACCCTGCTGCAGATTGTGTTAAACTGCATGCCCAGCTTTGACCTAAGCCTCACGGTTAGAGCATTTGGAGGCTCTGGGAGAGGATTAGGCAATGAGGGTGGGGCTCTAACAAGTGGGATTAGCTCACTTACCAAAGACACCCCAGATTTTCCTTACCTCTTTCACCATGTGAAGACACAGAGAAGACTGGCATTTTTTGGGCCCTCAGTAGGGCTTAGACATCTCCAGCTTTGTAACAGTAAAGAATAAATGCCTTAGCATTTATTAGCAGAGTTTTTAGCATTGTGTTATACTGTCCTTACTAAGATATGCACCGAGCTATATTGTTACTCTTCTTTGGCATTGAACATGTAGGACAATGTGGTCTCAGATAACATATCTTTTTGCTGTGTTGGGGGTAGGTATTTTCTGCATTTTGGGTACATAGGGCTAAGGATAGGGAACTTTTATGTGTTGTGTGTTTCCATTAGAAACATGGTAGCTAGTGAGATGGCTAAGTTGATAAGGACTTGCGTCTGACCCCCAGAACCCACATTGTGGAAGGAGAATCTTACAAATGTCCTGTGACCTCCGTGCTGGAACTATGGCATGAGTGTCATGCCCACACACATTAAACAAATTAAAAAAATGTAAATCAAATCTTAATAGGTGCAGTCTGCAACAGAGAGCTGAATTCATGCTTGTGTGACAGGTATTTTAATCTTTAACTGGGGCTAATCTCACCTCAGCCTCAGGCTTGGCTGCCTGGGAAATAAAGGTCCCTGTGCAACAACAGGCAACTGGCTTTGCTCCCACACGTGGGAGACACGAGGGTCCCTGGGGCTCTTCAAGCTATCCTCTCCCTTGCTGGGAACAGAACTGAGCTCTGGATTAAAAAGCTTGCTGCCTAAAATAACAAGCGGAGCAGAGGAGCTTTTCCACTAATGGGTGTAGACTAACTCTCTTTTTTAGAAGCCAGATTGGCGTCCGGCTTCTGGGCTCTGAGGGGTTTCCCCCAAGATTGTGGTATCTTTGTCACCTGCTCCTGGGGCATGCTACTTTTGCCAGTGCTCCCTTAGGCTGCTTTCCAGCTCCAGGCACTTAGCTTCAGGGTGTGTGGCAGGGACAGACAGGCTTACCTTCCCCTATATATCAGGCTGTTTGTCCCCAAATGATGAGATCACTTGACCTTGAATGTTAGACCTAAATGTTAACACTCAGCCCTTAGGCAGAGCCTCCAAGAAATGAACATTCCAATGGTCTGTGCCATCTTAGCAGTGTCTAAGCAGAAGCATGAAAACCAAATGTGCTTCAGGAACAGAATTCCGCCGGGGTAATATCTTCGGATGCTTGTGTGTTGTTCTGATTAATTCCACAGCAGGAACAATCACACTGATTCTACCACAATGCTATCTTTTATTGAGAGCTTGCTTTGTGCAGGCCACTGTCACTCATTCTGACCGACATCTACAAGGTCATGGCTATAATGACCTCCGGTTCACAGATACAAGTATTGAGTGTCCAACAGGGGAAGTGCTCAAGCGTGTGTAGCTATCAAGTGACGGGAACAGGCTTCCAGGATGAAGGCGCAGCGGGATTCTATCTTTTGAGTCATACTGTGAGCTGTTCTTCATCTCAGTTATAGACATAAATCTCACTACAGTCTCTTCCATGCTTGGCCAAGCCCCTCTCCATCCCCAGGCTGCCTTGCAGGTATAACTGCTTGCATCCTCCACTTGTCCTGCGATTCTTCTACCATACCACAAAGCTTCATTGGTCCCAGTGGAAAGGTAGATTTTGCCAGAAAGGTCCATTGCCTGCATGGCCCTGTGTGATAGATACTCCTCCTTCAATACCTTCTCTTCAAACTTTCAGGCCTGAGGCTTGCACAGGGAGAAGAAACCACTCCACTTTGCCTTTATTCTCCGTCAAGTGTAAATATCCCCCGTGGCCTTACACCATCCTGATATGTCCTCTTACCATGTTCTCTTTTAGGGCTACTTGTTCCTTTGGTTTATATGGAAACCAGGAGTTTCTGGAGATGACCTTCACAAGCACGAGGGCACAAGGCATAGCTGGTCACCCGTCCCTTCTCCTTGGCTTCCTACAGGTTCATAACTACACTAGGCCACTGTCTCCTGCCTTTTTATCTCAACAGCCTCCTCTAGGGAGTCTCTAGACCTCTACTTTCATATTTCTGGCTGTCTGTGGCTGTCTCTCCCTTGACACTCTCATCCTTACTTCCAACCCATCGCGACCAAGGCCCAACTGCGCGCTTCACTGTCTACGGCCTCTTTGCTGCTTAGTCTTTCTTCCTGGATATGAGTGTGGTTTTTGTACTAACTTGAATGTCGACTTTGAAGGCTTTCTCATTTCACTATTTTCTCAGGACCTTGATACCAAACTTTGAAGGTTTTACATTATGAACTTGAATCCTGGCTTGGCAATTTCCTGTGATGTGATTTTGGGAGAGTTATGTAGTTTTCTGGTGGCAAGCTTCCTCATTTGTATAAAATGTATTCAAAATTGTATCTGTCATAATATCCTTCTAAGTCACACATGACAACGCTGCAATACCTCTACCAGTGGTTCTTGACACACAGAAGAGACACAAAAGGAGGGCAGGTATGGAGCAGGGACTGGCCCAGTCTTATGAGTGGATGCGACATTTCCATTTCTTCTAGTCAGTTCTCTTCCAGCTCTGTCAGTTTCCCTTTGCATTGCTCATGCACAGATACTGATTCTCATGAGCTGGCATTTTGATGTCTTGCCTCTGCCTTCTAAGCCTTTTTTTTTTTTAAATCTCCAGTTTCATCCTTTTACAATCCATTCCATACCTTTCTCAAAAAAAAGAAAAAAAATTAAAGCTCCATGCGTATCAATTTTTGGATATGAAACCTTCAGTACTGCCAAACTTCCCACTGACATGAGCAAATATCATATAGCAAAATTACAGCTGAAATGTCCAAATGTGTTTCTTTCCATGACCTAAATGTACCAACACTCACTTAAAGTTTATCCTAGAAGTGTGAGCATTTCTGCTCTGCCAGCTCTCTTTTGCACAGAAGCAGCTGCATCCACAGAAACAGATGGTTATATGAGTTGGGCTGTTGACCCAATAGCTGATAGTTCACAAGCTATTTTGTGCCCTATGATGTGTGATCAGGCTTTAAAGGGTGGACTAGTCCAGTTATATTTTCTGTTGGAACTATCAACTAGAGTCCTGGAAAGAATTTTCTCAGTAATATAACTGAGGCAAAAAAAAATTCACAAGAGTAGTTGCAGGAGACACAGAAGACCAAACTACGTGCAAGATGAACTGAAGGAGAAACAGAAATAACAAACAAGCAGAACAAGCATGCCCCAGCACATGCTAGCTCCTGATAAACATTCACTGAGCAGTGGACAGATGCTGTTAGAACAGAACAGAGAGAAACAGTCACACCGAGTCCAGACTAGTGGGGTTAATGGTAGGCCCTGAGGAAGAGCTCTTTGATAGAGCTCTGTAGGTACGTTTTCAGCCCAATGCTTAGTTTCTGTGGGGCTCAGGCATTTCTGTTATTAGATTTCCGAGACAGTATATCATGTTGCTCCATCTTTACATGCACACACACATACACGCACACATACTCATACTCAACATGCCCAACCAAGTACACCCCGCACAACCATTTCTCCTCCCACTCCACCACATACCACATACCCTACATTTACATAGTATACCACACACCACACCCACACGCCACACTACACACTACCTATGTATCCACCCCACACAAGCATACCGATCCCATGTGCGCACACACACACACACACACAGACAGACATATCCTTTTACTGAACTAGGGAAGGGCTCTGGTAATGGGTCTGTTTCTGGGAGGACAAAAAGAGAGACTAGCACTGTAAGGGGAGCAGGCATGTGGAGGTCTGATTCTGGCTGATTCCATTGCTCATCAACAAGCATCCAGTATTCGCTGAGTGCCTGGTGAAGCCAGCATTTTCCAGGAGGGAGGATGCGGTAGAATAGGATTTTTTTTTTCCTCTATGTATTTACAGTCTGCTAGAGGGATATAGAGTATTCATGCAAACAGAGAAGTTAGTAATGTCAGCCACCAACAGGTCCCGTGAAGAAGATAGGAACGAGAAAGTCCAAGTCTCTGAGATGATGCTAGAGCAAGAAGTGGTGATAGTTACGCACAAACCTGGGAGAGCACCCTGAAAAAGAGCTATAGTGCTGAACTAGAACCAGGGGTGAGGCTGTTCTGTTGAGGGTGAGCCTAGCCAGATTATAATGGAAAAGCGGAAGGTCAGAAGAGACAGAGAATTTAATGGCGTCAAGGAGTCTGCGTTGTATTGTAATCTTGGTGAGTTTTAAGTAGGGATGTGGGATGATGTGTTGATGGTCTGACTACATGATTGATGTAGTGGACAGAGTGGAAGGACAGAGAGCAATTCAGAGCTACTGAAATGAAATGGATAAGAACAACGTCTTGAAATAAGATAGGAGGTGACTGTATAGGAAAGCGAACTTGAGTCCTAGCAGTGAAGATTACAGAAGGGAGTGAATCTGGGTTTGTCTTGGGAGTTGAGCTAGCACTAAAAAAGAATTTAAGATTGATGCCAGCCTAGATATGTGTTATGTAATAAATAAAGACTTGCATGATGGTGGCAAGAGTTTAGACCCAAGCAACTAACGTAGTTTTCTAGATTTTAGCTTCTACTCGAACTCAGTGATGTAGCCTGGTCTACACCTTTAACCCACCCTCTTGCGTTAACGCTCTTAGATTCTATACCTGAAACAAGGACAAACGCCAAATCCTTTGACTGTAAAGCTATATGTTACCAAACACGTTCAATAACTGCTTCCCTCTCCCCAAAGAGCAGCCTGCAGTAAGGCAAGGCTTAGCCCAACACTCTCAAGGGTTGTGAAAAGCTGCTTGTTATTATGTTCTTTGTTCAGGAAGTCACACTTCAAGAACAGAATGACTTCATTTATGAAAAGCATCTGATCTGTGCTGATTTTATGCTGAAATTGAAGCCCTAGGGGAAAATGATGCTGAGGGGCTGAGGTTGCAGCTGGAAGGTGGTGGTTCTTCTTAACTGGTAACTTGGGGCTTTGATTGCCTAATGCTTTTGAAAATTAATTTTGCTTTATAAGAGGAATCTGTCTAGAATGAACAGCTTGTACCTGACTGTAGCATTATATTTTGATTTAGTTCCCTGGTCTATTTAACAAATGCCAAGGATTTAACAGCAGGTGGATTCCAACTCAAAGGACTCTGCCAAGAGGAAGAAAGTTCTGGTAGGATTCACGTTCTTGCTCCTCTCAGCAGGGAAAGATCAAGCCCTTGCTTGGCTCCTTGTCAGGGCAGTGAAAGGCACCTGGATGGGCATGCAGCATAACTAAGTGGGAGACTGAGGATGAGAGGGACAATTAATGTTAGAACTTGTAACTGCACCAGGCCCTGGTGCTCCACAATTATTCAAGGAGCCCGTAGCACCTGCACTCATGGGATAACTTAGCCATGCCTTCGTATTTCTCTGCTAGGGTGCTCAGTGTTCTCTTCCTTGCTTCTTGTGTGTGCCCTGAAAGCAGCTTTCGGAATCATCATCAAATGGTCGGGTTCCCCGCAGATCTACCACACACACAAGTTGCCCCTGACAGGGTATGCAGATCTTGAGGCAAGTGTTGCCATTCACTTTGTTTTTATTTTTAGTTTGATGAAAATAGTCCCAGTTGCTTAGGAGACTTGGTATAAGGCTAAAAGCCGTTTTGAACTATGAAAATGTGAATTCATGTGTGCAATGGCCCTACTCTGTCTGGCAAATACTATTTCATTATAGATATCTACTATCTCTTGCTCTTATAGTCTTTCTATCTACTTTAATTTGATGTTTCCTGAGCCTAAAGGGGTGTGATACAGACGTCTCATTTGGAACTGAGCACCCCACAGTCTCTTATTCTCTGCACATTGATCCGTTGTAGGTCTCTATATTAATTGCCATCAACTTCTTTTAAAGCTTCTGTCATGAGATCTGAGAGATGCTCTAATCTATAGGAGAAAAAGATAAGAACTTGAAAGTTTATTGCTACTTCCATTCAGCTCTTTCATAGGGCCTTTACCTAAAAAGGCATGGGTTTGTGGGAATAGACATGAGTTATATCTTGAAGAATGGTACAGCATTAAATCCAACCTGAAGTTAGTTGTTTGCTGTCATAACATTCATGCCAGCATTTTACAAATGTACCTTTCTTGTCAGGACAGTTATTGTTGTATGTTTCATATCTGGGGAATACTGCTGATTGCTTTTCTCCCTCAGGGTACCTACTTTCTACTAGTGATGCTTTGGGTATCAGACTTGGACATTTTTAGTCTTCAAGTGATCCCTAGATGATTCTACTCAGTTGTTATATGCAGCTGAAACATAAAGGGTCAAAATCTCCAGTGATGTTCTGTGAACTTTGGCTGCCTCATAAACTGAAGAAATAGTTAGTTCAGTGGTTAGTAAGATAAAACAAGATAGAATGCTTTATGGCAGGTACCTTGGGCTTACTCAGAAAAAAAAAATCAGTGCCTGTTTGTTCTCTTTTACTCTCCTCAGATGGAAATAGTTTTGCTATTTGTATAATGAGAAACCTTTTCAATAATATGATAGAACATAATTTTATACCTCATTGTCAATAAAAGATTAACCAACAAAGGAACCAAAACATCTGGTTTTGACTTTAATTGAAATTATAGAGTGTCTGGTGTTGCCAGGAATCTTCAGGGTTTCAGAGAGTGTAAAACATAATTTCTTTTGTATCTACTTGGTTATCTTGATCATTCATTTCAACAAAGAGCTAGAATAAAAGACCAAAGGAGATGCTCTGTTTGCAATGGGAAGGGCCAGTGTGATTCCTACATACCAGGGAGGGTTATTGGATGGCTATCTTAGGTTGTTTTTTGTTGCTGTGTTTATTTGATTTACAATTTTGAAGGCTGGTAATTTCAAGAGCATGACATTGGCTTCTGGTAAGAGCCTTTTAGATGCAGCGTTACATTGCACGGGGCATCACATGGCAAGACAGAGCAAGCATGTCAGTTCAGGCCTATGCTCTTCATCTTGGAAAGCCACTACTTCCCCTTATGAGGGCTACATACTCATGGTGTCATTTGATCCTATGTGTCTCCTTGAATCTCTGACTTAAAAAAATGCCATTGGATTATTAACCTTGAGACTGAGTTTCCATCACAGGAACTTTGGGGAGACACAGTGGACAGTGCTTTGGCCATAAGTTAGTGTTGTCTGACCCAGTCAGATTTTTTTTACTTGTTTTTGTCTTCCTGAACCTCAATCATTCCTGGCATTGGTTACTTTCCTTTCCTGATTATTAGGACACCTAATAATCTAGCCGCTTGCCTAGATTGCCAATGTCTGTGTAGTTTGGTGGTCTCTCTATTTGGTGACAAGGCCCTGCTTGGCTTGGAAAGGGCATCCATAAAACCAATCCCCTTACTTAGAGGCTCATAGCTACATAGTCTTCACCTAGAAGAATAGCACACCTGCTCACAAGGAAACATTTGTGGCCTCCATAGGTCAAGAAGCTGTCTGAGATATCTGCTTGGGCTTCTTCTGCCATGCTTAGATACTGATGACATGAGGGCTTACAGTGACAGTTTTGACCAATTTCTCACAAGATTAGAGAAATTAAAAGGAAAAAAAAAAAAAGGAAACCTGCCTCAGAATTTCTTAACAGATGGTACTATGATCTTGCGTGCTCACAATTAGATTCTCCTATGTGCCTGCTATCCTACAGCAGAATTTAGTTGGTCAGGTTACTGGAACTATAGAAGCTATGAAACACTCATACTATAGTTTGGAGACTCTCCCCCAGAGCTCTGCATGAGGTTTAAGGATCATGTTAACTTGAAGGGTAGAGCTGTTGTTCAGCTTCTCATATTGTATATTCTTCTATCTGCAGCTCTGGAGGGATTATGTCTATTATTATCACCTATTGTGGTGATTTGGATGAAAATGTCTCCCATAGGTCCATAGAAAGTGATACTATTAGAAGGTATGGCCTTGTTGGAGTATTTGTGGCTTTATTGGAGGAAGTGTGTCACTGGGGGGTGGGCTTTGAGATCTCAGATGCTCAAGCCAAGCCCAGTGTCATATTCTCTTCCTGCTGCCTGCAGATCTGGATGTAGAACTCTTAGCTACATCTCCAGAATCATGTTTGCCTGCATGCTGGTATGCTTCCCACCATGACAATAATTGACTAAACTGCTGCACTCTAAGCCAGCCCCAATTAAGTGCTTCCTTATAAGAGTTGCTGTGGTCATGGTGTCTCTTCCCTGCTATAGAAACCCTAACTAAGACACCTATTTATTCTTGGCAGCTACCGTTTGCTTGGCACTGTGGTGGGCTTGAGGTCTCACAGATGAGGGATAACATTGGACTGCCACCAGAAGTGACAGGGTTAGTGAGATAGATTGACAGCTGAACAGGCTTGAGTTGGTTGTTAGGAAATCATCTAGAGCCATAAGCATTATCATGACTAGGGAGAAAGTGTGGTGAAACACGGAGGATATATATATCAATATAACCACACTCAGAATTCTATAGGGCAAGAAGGCACACTTCTGAGGACTGCCCTGGTGTCAGTCGCTGCCCTGAAACCACTGTACGACCTTGGGTACCATCTCTTTGGTAGACGCCCAGTGGGAAGTGGAAGGAGCCAGCTTCAGTGCTGTTCTCCACTCCTCCGACCCTGTGAGGTCACTGTCCTGTGTCTCATACGGCCCCTTCTCTGTGGAAAATTCTGGAGACTAACTCACGCCCTCTCATTATTTTGGGAAGAGAAAGGCTACAGTCTCCGGGATGATGCTGGAGGCTGCTCCACAGGTTATATTTAGAGGTTGACTCCTACATTCAGCTGGGAGCACAGCGGAAGGCTCTTCAGGTGGGTGGAGCAGTCACTCAGCTGGGCCAGCTTCCTTTTGGGTATTAACAAAAGCTGCTTCTGACCCCTGTTCTAGAAGGATCTTTGGTTTGTCTGCAGAAGGAAATGAGGGATGGTGCACACTCTGCTTGAATAAGCCCCCAGCATCCACTCTGGCTGAGCAGATTAAGACTTGTGGCCCACTGGCATTTCCTGAGAACACAAAATATGTTTTTTTTTCTTCCTTTCACAAACAGTACTCTGGTTCTATTAGGCAGTGGAACCTGAAATTAAAAGATAAAAATAGATAGAATGAAATCTACTTTGATGGAAGCCAACCCGGCCTTCTTGTTTACAGTGACTTTAGTTTTGTTTCATTACCCAGTGATATTTTGTCCTGAAAAAGTTACCTGTTTATGTCGTGACTGAGATAAGACCACTTTTCATGTACCTTGAGTTGGTTCTTTTTTGCTTAAACATAGAAATATGAAATGAAGGTGAGCATGAGATGAGAGACAAAGATGGGAGACTGCATTTGTATTACTTTTTTCAAGCAACTCCAGCCCGGGCCAAGCTCTTTTCTTCCCGCTCATTGAAATGGGACCCTGCTGCACTTTGGCTTAGATTCTCTTGACTCCCACAGCCCCACCACTCAACTTCTCATTAACACCCTAGTTTACAGAACCCCATAGAAAACCATAGTGAATATGTTATTTGTGTGTAGAAGGTAAGTTCTGGGAATGCACAGGTAGCATGAGGGAATTGCTCAGATGGACCATCTGGTTTAATGAGCAGCCTTGGCCAGGGATCTAGGCTCTTTTTTTAAAGTTACCTATGGAAAAGTTTCTGGTTGTTGGACCCTAAAAGCAACTTTGCTGTGTTGTATGGGCACCTAATGTACTTCCTAGCCTGTTAAAGTTCTGATGATGGACAATGGATACCAACACTGGCACAAAAGCCACACTTTCCCGACACATGGCTGTTTGAAAACACCTTGCTTCTCTCTGTGTGGCTAATTTTTGGCACCTCCCACCAGCTTATTAAAACATAGCTCCTGTTTCTACGTACAGAACATGCAACCACATTTAATATTTTCTGTGTCTATCAAAGATACAAAGATGAAGGACCCAACTGATTGCCAGGGGCCCCGGTCTTGTGAGGAATACTTGTAACTTACAAAAGCTGAGACAGTGGCAGTGTTGATACACATGAAACGGAGGAACAGAGGAGACTGACTCAGTCTCTCCCTGAAAGAGACAAAGATGATTTTCAGTGGGGCTCCTGAGGGGGTTAGGGGACGACTAGGGACTTTTCTATAAAGATAAGAGTGGAGAACAGCGTGAGGGGGGAACAGAAACCATGGCTCAGAAGTGTGAAAAAACATGGTAACTTCTGAATTGATGAATGCATCCTTGTGGGGACGCCGAGTTCTACGGAGGAGACCGTATGGTGTATTTGTCAAGCTCTTTATAAAAACTAAATTGAAAGAATTAACACATATAAAAAGGGAATTTACTAGATTGATTTATTCAATAAAAACAAGATAGGTAGTCCAACAGTGAATGTCTTTGTATTGGAGAGGCTGAGAACCCTGTCCATGAGACTGGACGATTAAGCAGTTCCATTCTTTCAGTGAATGACTAAGAATTCCCAGGAGAGCCACTGGTCTTCAGTCCATGTTGGAAGGCTGAAAAACCTGGTTCTTAAGTCAGCCAAGGATGATGGCGGTAGCAGCAGTGGCGGCAGCGGTGCCACCACCAGCAGAATCGATGCACTCACCAGCAAGGGGTAAATAAAGCAGGCAAAAAGCACAAGGTCTTCTTCTGGCCTTCTCTGTATCTGGGCTGCGGCTGGAAGGTGCCACCCACTCTGGTGAAAGGTCTTCCCTTCTCAGTTAACCCTTCCACAGTGCCCAGAGGCATGTCTCTTAGTTGATTTAAGATCCAGGGGTCGGATAGCCATTGCACATGAAGATTGAGAAGAATCCCAAGGATTTGCGTGGATGGGCTTATTTGACCCCGAAAATGATGGGAAAGTGGTGAAAATCTTAAGGAGTATCTCAGGAGTGGTATTTGGTTGGTGTTGTGGTTTGAATCTGAAATGTCCACTACAGGCTTAAACTTTAAAAAAAATGCTTCGGAATGTATTTATTTTGTATGCCTGTGTGTGTGTTCATGTGTGCTTGTATTTATTTATAAGGTAAGTTGTGTGTGTGTGTGTGTGTGTGTGTGTGTGTGTGCATGCCACAGTGTAGATGTATGGGTCAGGGAAAATTTTATGGGGATTAATTCTTCTACTATTTGAGTCCTGGGAACTGAACCCAGGTCATAAAGCATGGTGGCAGGCTCCTTTACCCACTTTACCATCTTGTCAAACCCTGAAGTCTCTGTCTCTCAGTCTCTGCTCTTTAGTCGGCCATGCTGTTTCTGGGGGGACTGTGAAATCTGTAGGAGGTGGAGCTGGCTGTCAGAAGGGGGTCACTAAGGGTGAGCATTTGCCTGTCACAGGCCAGTGCCTCGTTCTCGACACTGGCTCTGCTCTGGGCCCACAGTGATGAGTCTCTGCATGAACGCCTGCTGTCACAAGCTCCACCACCATGAAGGGCTGAGACTGTCGGAAACCATGAACTAAAACGTACTGTTCCTGCTTTGAGGCCCTCGAGTCAGGTGTGTACTGTTGGTACAGGTGCGATCCATCCCCCTGGCGACTGGATGCAGACTGTTGAAGAGAGAGCCGACATCTTCCCAGTGCCGGGTAGTGGACACTGTTGTGTGTCTGCTGACTCTGGGTGTTGCTTTAGCTGCCAGTAGTGCTTCCTAGGACAACTGAATGTCTCAAGTCCCTCCGAGAAAATGAGCACCAGGAAGCTGCCTGCTTCAGGCCAGGATGTCATAGAAAATATCCATATCTTTAGCCCAACCTGGAAACACTCTTCTGGGCCACCCCAGCTTCCGAGTCCTCCACAGTCTGACTCCTTTGCTGTGACTGTATTGCAGCTGATTTCTTCTTTAGCTTAATTCGGCTTCTCTTAGCCTCCTGTTATGTCCTTCCCCCATGCCATCATCTCTACGATGTTTCTCAGGTTCCTGAGCCTACAATGCCCTTCTTTCTTCTGAAAACATGGTGACCAGGTCCTCCCTTCTTGGGTCAGTCCCAGACCTCAAGGCCTTTGAGGGCGAGGTCACAGCTATTGGGATTTTGGTTCCTGACATTTTGTGACATTTCTGATTCTCATTGTATAACAATTTCTTTCCATAGGTACTTTTGGAAATCATATGAGGGGCGTCTGGGGTGACTGTTTGACAACTCCTCATTTTCTGGGGTGTAATAAGAACACATTTAGGCTCTCCCTGTATAAAGGCGGAAGCGTTGCTTCAATGACCAGTAGGACTTTTATTCGGTGGGATTCTACTTGAAATTTTGAAATAATTTGTGTGCTCAGCAGCTGTTTTCCCTTAACCAAGTTGGGAAGAACGTCTCATTGATGTTTACAAGAGCTCCTAAAACTGAGAGCTTTCTGACCAGTAATAAATACAGATGAAAAAATTCAAAAGCTTAAAAAGGGTGGGAACTGCTCTGCTCTCTAACCACAGTGCTTCTCTCGCTCTTCATCCCCCCTCCCCACCCCAAACTTCTTTATATAAGTAATGAAAACCAAAAGCACCTCTTCTACCCTCTCTGGCAAACCTATTTCTCTCCATGGGGCCTAAGATGTGGAAGGCTGGGAATCAGATGTGTTGAATCTCAGGCTGTAGATGATTTATAGATTTTTCAGTGTTGATGGGTCCTTAATAGATGATTAGTTCCAGAAAACTCTCCTAATTTCCCACAGGAAAGGTTTGTCCACTCGGAGATATCCTGCCTTTATATGTGAACCTCGGGATGCCATTCCTTTCCTAATGTTAGACATAGCTTTTTGTTTTTCATTATGAAGTCAGGACATATTCATCACCAATAACAGAAATGTAGCCATGTCATGCTTATTTTTCCTATGACTCAGAGAAAATATCCACATCTTGCTGTACATTCCTCTAGAATGTTTTCTTTGTATGTATGTACATATGCATTCATCTTCTTTTAAGAATAACATCACATAATAATTATAGATCCTAATCTAGTCTATGATATAATGCACATATCATTCTAGTACAGTAAGCAAGCATTTCAATAGTTTCAGTGTCATGTCCCATGGTTTATGCTAATTAGAGTATCCATGTGGCTGTCACAAGTAGTTGAAATCTGTGTTGGATCCCCACAGTAGACATTGACTTCTTACTCTTATGACAGCAGTTCTGAAGGTGACTGGGTCATAATGACAGCTTTCATCTGTGTGGGTGTTCATGGACTTGGCTGTCTGAAACTGTGATGTCTTCGTGTGGCTTCCAAATGCTGGTGATCTATCTATTACCATCTAGCCAAGCTATCCAGAATGAGGAAGGAACATGCAGAAGCAAACAGGCTGGACCTGGACTCAGTGTCTACCATGTAGACCCTTCTGATTGGCCAAAACTCTGGTACATGTCCGCAGCTAACTGGAGAGGAAGCCAGGCAGTGTATCTAACTGTGCACATAAGAACACAGGAATTTGGGTCAAATCCAGCAACTCCTGCCACATACTTATTAAGAAAACTTTTTCTGAAATGCTGAATCCACATCTGATCTGTCTCCATATTTACTGCATTCGCACACAGCTATTACTGCACTAAGATATCGATTGAATAAATAAATGAACCTGATCTGCATTTTGAGACAGGTTCTCATGTAGTCTATCTGGCCTTGAACTCATGATATTCCTGTATTCAGCTCCCGGGTGCTGAGACTACAGGTGTGAGCTGCCATGGCTTGCTTAACCCTGTCTAGTTTTATTGTTCAGGATTAATGAAGATATAGTCATTTGTTAAAAGATAAGCAGAAGCCACTTTTCAGGACAGAAAAAAGTGAAATAAGAACCAGGAAGGAAAAGGATTCTTAGAGAAAGGCAGGGCACACACAGTGGGGCAAGAACAAACTTTCTAGACAATAAGAAGAGTCCTGATCAGATGTAGCATCATCTATGCCCCAGTGTGATTTCCCCCCAAAATACAGAAAGCTGACTTATTTGTCACCTTTATGTGTCTGGGTCATGGTCCCAGTGTTTCTGTGCTCTGTCATCATGCCACGCCTCCATCTATGGAAGTGTGTGGTTGATGTTAAAGAGGCAGCTCAAAAAGTACACTGTTGAGGGCCTTCTTTGAGAATTAGGTAAGGCTCTGCAGTCTGGACAATACAGAAGAAGAAGAAGAAGGAGGAGGAGGAGAAGAGGAGGAGGAGGAGGAGGAGGAGGAGGAGGAGGAGGAGGAGGAGGAGGAGGAAACAGAAGCAACAGCAGCAGCAGCCTGGGCCAGAATTCCCATGTCATCCTAAGCATTGGTTTTACTGTAATGTCAGAAGCCAGTAAGATTGGTACCTGGTCTCACTCTGTTTGGACCACCTCATACATCCACCTTAATTTGCAGATAGCTAACAGGAGAGCTAGTTTTACACTGTGCCTCTGGCCTCCACATTATGTATCTATTCTCAGAGAGGACATGAGGATGTTGGATTTGTCTTTCTCACCCCTGTAGGATGGTGGAAGGTACTGCTATTCCTGTGATTATTGTGGCTAATTGTCCTGTTCTGGGTTTGGGAGCGCAATGGCTCTGTTCCACAGTTGGCTTGATTTGAGGGTGCATTAAGGAGTTTTGGCTATTCTGAAACGCTTTTTGCAGGACTAGGTATAGCCTACAGGGACACACAGGTCACAAAGACATGATTCTTAGTATCCTCTTCAGTATGCCTGTCAGCAAAGATCCAGGGGCACAGGTGCAGTTTCCAGAGCCTATGATTCTACTTGCTTGACTTTTTTTTTTTTAAAAGAGTAATCAGGCCAGCTAATTCTGCTCTTGATCACAGTCATCTAATATTTTACAACTTCCATGAAAATCAGCTTAATGTGTGAAGGCTCCTTGCTCTTTTCAGTAGGTTTTAAATAGTGTAGCAATTACTTTGGCTGCAGTAAAAGCTTGAAACTAGTCAAACAGAGTATACGTGGTTTCCTTTCAGTATCCCGAGTGGCATGTGTAGTTATTAAGATTTAAAGCATTTTGGCCTTCAGAACATAAAATTCTAAGAGCTTGGGTGAAGGAGTGGAGACCAAGGGAAAAAGGAAAGGAAGGAGAAGGGAGAGTGAGAGGATTTTTGAAGATGCTTTTTAGCGGTTTAATGGCTTTTTATAGTGTACTGTCCATCCGAAAACCTCTTCAGTGTTCTCTGTGGGTCACTCCATCAATCCTCACGTTTCCCCTTAGAGGCGATAAAGACAAATGGCAACAGACATGAAATATGGGAGAAGAGATGATAAAGATGAGAGCATCCGTTCATTCCTGAAAACCTGCCAGGTAGCTTTCATGTTCCAAAGTTCCAACTCCTGTGTGTATGCTTGGACTGAGAATCCCTGAGGCTAGAAAGAAACAAGGCTTCTGGACAGGGAAAAAGGTTAGCTTTACTTCCATTCCCATTAATTCTGGGTTTATTTGTTTTGATGAAGCTAACACTCAAGTACCACCAAAAGTAACTGAGAGCATAAATACTCACTATTAAAACGTCTGAAAAAATGCACAGGTGGGTGGGGAAGACGAACATCAACGTCTCTTTGAGAACCTTCTCCAGCACTCATTCTCCGCCCCAGCAATCTCATTAGTTGGTGTATAAGAGAGGAATTGTAATTTCGTCATGGTTGAATGTATTCTATTTCCTTTTGATGTTTAGAGACCCTCCCTCCACTATCCCATAATTATGCTTTTGTGAAAAGAAGAGTATAGGGATTCTCTGGGGCTTGGGAATATCTTTGCTTTATCCTAAAAGTGTCTTTCTATTTCCTCTGTGCAATGGCTTCTTCTTATCCTGCCTAGGATGGGAAGATACAAAATGGGCTTCTAATTTCATGGTTGAAGGGAGAAGAGATAATATCAGCGCAGTTTCTGGCAAACATTTTTTTTTTCTAATACAGATCTAGAATTTGTCTTGTGCCCACAGCATGGTCAGGAAGATAAGCAGGTGTGTGCACACGTGTGGCATCAAGTCCTGTGTTCTTTTCCGAAGCAACCCAAGATTTTGGCAGAATGCTCCCTGTTTGCAATGCGAGAGCACACGTGGGTCCCCTGAGTACTTTGTAGCATCCCTTGAGACGTGATCACAGCAAGTGTGGGGATATCAGCCCCAGATGGGGAGCAGTGTGTCAGTCCCCCTGGATGTTGGTTATTTCGGAGTGCTGGCACCTGCCCACATCCAGCTGGTTGCTCTCAGGTGCTCCTAGCAAAGCATTCTAAAAGAAGCCAAGAGAGGAGAGGGTTAAGGAAAAGAAATGGGGTCCAATGTGAGCATCTTCTCCCCTTTTCAGCTTTTTAGAAGATAAATGTTTCAGATTTCAATCTGTGGTTCCCAGCAGTTCTTTGGGAACACTGCAGTCGGCCCACAAAAATTGCTACTGCTGAGCCAACCATAGATAATGCGTCTCAGCAGGGATGACATAATGTGCTAAAAGAAGACTATGATGTAATGCCCATCTCAGAGATCAGAGCCAATTTCCGTTACAAAGCCTTGGAGTCTAGCAGGAGGTAATGAGCTAGCATAAATTGTGTAGCACGGATAAATTCTGGGTCTCATATTCTTATCTGCATTTTTTAAAGGCATAAAATAAAATAAAATTCCTAGATCAGAAGTATCTCCTCAGCAAGAGTCTTTGCTCACTCCTGATTCAGACAACACACTGCCCCAGACTGCCCCATCACCTTGGCCCACATGGGAATTCGGTGTCTGGTCTATAATCTGCAGTAAGGTGGTGATGTCATTCCTAATGCTCAGTTTGTGTCTGCAGATACCGTTTGGGAAAAGGTGTGGCGTTTGAAGGAGATTGTGTCTTTCCTGGAATGTTGGAGTAACTAGGTTGGAAATACCCCAGAGGGACTGGGAGTGAGGAACATGGAGGAAAATCAGGATCACCTTGAAAAAAAAACAAAAAACAAAAACAAAAAAAAAACAAAAACAAAAAACAAAACAAAACCTCATTAGGGTCAACTCACCCTGCTTGTGTAAGTGTGTGCACTCAGATCAGAAGCTCCGAGATAACCAATCTCCTGCTGCCTCCCTTGATTAATTATGCATTCTGATCTCCTAGGGTGCAGCCTGCCTGGCAACAGGCAACTGGAGTCCACCTCTTGGTTATGTTTCAATAGAAATGTTGAAAACAGCCATAATTCATCTAATCGATGGAAGTCTCCGAGAATAGGGAAAGATGGACTGTGTGATATTCTGGGCTCCATTTCATTTGTCTGCACTTTTCTCTGTCTGCTCAGTTCGTTCTTTCCTTCATTTAAATTTTCATTGCTTAGAGTGTTTAAAGGAGGAGTTCATTTCTGTTTGTTTGTTTTTCTTTCATGATTTCTGTGCTAATCTTCACCTGGGCTTGATACCAGCAGTTCCCTCTGAATCACTGGTTCTCAACCTTCCTAATGCTGCGACCCTTCAGTATAGCTCCTCATGTTGGGGTGACGCCCCAACCATAAAATTATTTTCATTGCTACCTCATAACTGTAATTTTGCTACTGTTATGAATTGTAGTATAAATATCTGTGTTTTCTGTTGGTCTTAGACAACCCCTGTCAAAGGGTTGTTTGACCTCTAGGTTAAGACTCATGGGATGGAAAGGGCATAGTTTTGATCTACTGTTTGTTACAGCTCAGGACCTTAGAGCTTAAAGTTCTGGGTTGTGACAGTGTTGGCAGCTGATTGGGGCTTTGAGAAAGGAGCGCTGTATCTTTAAGTAGGGAATAAGTATTGGGCACAGATGAAAATGTTCTGGTATAAGGAAGTGAGAGAGAGAAAATGTAAGCATGGAGAAGAAGCATTGCTTCTGGGAACATAGACCCTGAAATGGTCATTGCTTTCTAGACTTTTCTGTGAGGTTCCAGTGAGTGTTTTGTTTTATTCTTATCTGCTGAAAGGACAGTTGTCAGCACATCTACCAGAGGTCACTTTCAGATTTCTCTCATTATACTAATACCATTTATTACAATAACTTTTATCTAGATTTTCTAGTGTACACAAATTGCCTCATTTAATCCTTACCAGAACCTTCTGAGCTAATTGATCATCTCCATTTTATAGATGAGCTTGTGCATTTAAATCACTTGCTAGTGTCACATAGCTAAGATGTAGACCATTTGGCACTCTTTCCCTATCTGATATCTCTGAACTCACCGGATTAGAGTAGAGATGATCTCTGGGTTTAAGGACAATGACTTGTTTGTATTGCCATAAAACAAAAGATTTGCATCTGTATCGCCGGCCCCAGTGCCTACAGTACAGCATTGAGTGCTCAATGAATGCTTGCTACATATTATATTGAAAGGGCAGAAGGAAGCACTCAGCAAGCACATGAGAAAATAAAAGTGAGATGGAGCTCAGTTGCTTGTAGTTTATCAGGGAAGACCACTGGAGGACAATGGTGGGCAATATGTCTGTTAAAAGCTAGGGAGAGGACAGTTACTGTTTGTCCTCATCTTATTGTGATTGTTGTTTAATTCAGGCTCCAGAGCACTTAAGCATGTGATCTACTACTGAGCTACCCCCTGAGCCCCTGTCCCACATTCTGTAGCATCTCTCCAGGTAATGAAGGCCTTTTAAGCAGAAGACTGCTAAGTGAAGGTATTATTATTTATTAATCTGGGACCCTTCAGAGATAAGCTTTTCTGAATCCAGTAATGCCAACTTCCTAAGAAATCTCTAAATAAAAATAAATGAGAGCAGGTGTACATATACGACACATAGGGAAGTCATATAGAGAAATCAATCTCGATAGTTTGAGCAGATTGTTTCCATTAAAGTCAGCAGCCAAGTACATTATATTTACATATCAGCAAAGAGGTTCTGAGATCATGCTACTTTATTTTTTTTAATTCTAAAATATCTGTGATGCCTGGTGTCTCGGCTTATTATGGTTCTTCTATATTTTGAAAATAAACAGAAGAAGTAATAAAATTAAAGTAATAAAATTAAAGAATTTCACTGGATGTGGCAGCTCCTGCTGATAAGCCTTGCACTTGAGAGGCAGAGGCCGAAGTAGAGCAAGTCTGGGGTCATCCTGAGCTACATAGCAAGTCTCTTATCAGCTGCTGATGCATAATGAGACCTTGTCTAAACAAACACACAAAGCCAGCTAGCAAGCAAGCAAGAAAAAGGTGCGTGCACTTGTGTGTGTGTGTGTGTTTGTGTGTGTCTATCAATGAACAAAACACATCCCTTTAATCCATCAACAATACTGAGCAACACTGAGACCATCTCAATGGCAGACTCAAAGCTTCCCACTTCCAGGTGTCCCTTGATGTAGCAGATTTCTATGTCCACCAGAAGTACCCCAGGACTTGCTGTTTCAGCCTCTAGAGCGAATGACTCCCGACCTTTCTGCATGCCCAGTGTCCCACGGATCACTCCCTTTCCCACTTAGACACCAGTCTTTATCTCTTGCTCTTTCACCTTTAGTTTTTCCTTCACTGGGGACTCAGTGAATGTGTCCTCAGTGGCTACTCATCAAACTGGAGAGTTCGGCTCAAGCTTGTTAGCCCTCTCAGAGTCTGCTAGCTGGCTTCCACACATGCTCAATTCCCCCTTTAGCTGTGCCCTGGCATATTCCCCAAATGGGTCTAATCAGCACTTGCCAAGCAAATGTTTTACTCTTTGCCCTTGTGTCTTTTCCATTTTCAAGGAAGTTTGCTCCCTGATCTTTCTCCTACCCAATGTCTTTGTGTCATTCTCCTCACTTTCTGACTCAGGGTGATGAATGTGTTTGATTGGTGACATTTAAAAAGACAGCCTTAGATTCTCCATCCATTGAGATTTTCTGGTTTTGCTGATTGCATTTACATATTGAGGAAATCTAAGTCTATCCTAAAGGTGAAGCTCAAGACTCCAAGTCTGTAACAACAGGTTCTTAGACCTTCCCACGGAAAGTGCCTTACTGTGTCTTTCTTTTGACCCCCACAGCCATACATAGCGCGACTTACTCTACAAGTCCCCATCTGAGCCGTCTTCGTGTTACAGCTGTGGGTGTGCAAGTTCACGTTCCTGGAATGTGCAGCCGGCAGGAGTGTTTTTGTCTTATTAAACTATAAGTTTCTAGTGACAAACTGTGTCTTCCATATTCATGCTCCATACAGTGTGCAGCGGAGTTCTCAGCATATGGCAGATGTTCAGCGTATGACTGCGGAATAAGTGAGATGAGCACTTTAAAATCCATGCTCACAATACCGCACGCTGCAGCCTCTCCTGCCACAGAGCTAAACCAGCAGGCACACGCAGGCACATTCATCTCTGCGGTCACCTTGTCCTTGGAATGTGGATACCCAAGGATTACGTGTTCGATGAGCTGATAATATCTGACTTTGTGTGTGTGTGGGGGGGGGTGTTAAAGAGAGCAAAGAAAAACACTTGGAAAGAAAAGTGTGATCAGCGTTTCTCACTAATTGGCTTTCCTGTTCTCATTTGAGTTTTCCACCCTCTCCGTGTCTCTTTCTCATCCCTATTGTCTTCATGCTGTTCTCCCCATTTTCTGACTCCTGGTGAGAAAAATGAGTGATTGGTGAGGAGCATGATTGATTGCTGACATCGGGGAAGATAGCATTGAGATGTTGCCAGTTTGCTGAACTGTTGTGTACATTAGGGAAATCTGAGTCTTGCTTTCTCATTGTATAAAATAAAGGACAATAGTGGTCCACCCTGAGTTTTCCTTACAGCATTGGAACTTCTTTAGAAAGAGATAGTAACAAACAAAGGCTTTCACCCTCTTACTCTGGGTGAGCAGTTCCAGAGCAGAAATCAATTAATGTTTTTTTTTGGGGGGGGCAGGAATGGGGAATGGTAAAAAGGAGTTGAATGGTACAAAACAGATGAGGCTGAAGAAAGTAGGGTAGTGAAAGCCCTCTGCAAAATATAACACAGTGAATATATAACCTAGGTGATCAGAGAAACAGGAAGGGAAGGGTTTCTTTAAAGTTAATGTAGGCACATGGAGATCCAAATGTCAAGCAAAAAAATAAAAAAAGACTTTTATTGTCCATGCCCAAGAAACTCTTAGCAGATCAGTCAGTGAGCTTTGGTCCCTAATGAGCTCTGATGTTTGTCTACCTTTCGACATATTTGCTACGTTTCCTCTCATGGAGGACAGCAGCCTCAGCCTATTCAGGCTGACTGGATGCCAGCTACTTCCTGCTTGAACCAAAATAACTATGAGTCAAGCAAAAAGACCAGGCAGCTTCTAATGGATCAGTAGAAATGTTCGTAGTAGGATGGGTGTCATGAAGAAGATGGAGTTGCCCCTGATGGTTCCCAAAGTCTCTCACCCATGCTGAATAAACAGAACAGGGGGGAAAGACCTCTCAGGAAATACATGTGAATCATGAGCTGTTGCTGTGACCACCATCCTTTTAGGAATAAACTCACCACTCAACTTCAAAATGACCAGGACCAGGGCTCATGCCTGCCACTGACCACAGACTTGTCATCAGTACTTTATGCCATCCTGAATCCAAAGATTCCGACATGTCTAAAATTAGTTCAGCTAAACATATCATTACAGATCTGGGGGAGGGTGTTGAAGGGCCTTTCTTCACCTATGTGTCCCAGGTGCAGTCAGTTATGAGGCTCACGGATGCCCTAAATCAGTTATTTTAGGTGCTTGAAATAAATGACCCCTTAGACTGTTTTTTTTTTTTTGCCTGAAGATGCATATTTTTAGAAAGTTTGGAAGCATTCTGTTCATCTATTTCAAATCATTTTAATATAAAAATGTAGCAATTTTCACACTTTTGGATATTTAAGTCCTGTATTCCTTTTTTTTTTTTAAATGTCTCTAATACTTTTTTAAACCTTTCAAATTTGTTTAAAGGCCATTTTTTTCCCTCAGTTTTTGAGGTAGAAATGTAACGTTACCAGCTTTTAGAGGGAAAGTCATGGTAGTTGTTGTAGAGGTTAAAAACATATGGGCATACTATTCTGAGCTCTATATTTCTGGTAGGGATTGAAATACCCACGGAGAAAAGCAGCAAGGACAGATCTGTGTTCTTACTCTCTTTCACACATACCTCTAATGGCAAACCAAAGAATAAAATGTATTCTCCTTATCTTGCCTATTCAAGGACACATTTACTCTCCGCTCATCTCCAAATCCAGGATAGAAAAGCCACGAGATCATTTCTGACCTCTTGCTTGACATGAGCCATGCAGTTTCAATTTCTTTACTTTCCAGCCCAATTATTTTAAAATCCATTTTTTTTCTTATGAAGTCAGCATGCCCCAAGGTATGTTTCCTAGAATACCAGGCCTGTAGGATATGAATGGCTGTGACTTAGATACAGAGTCTTGTGTTAAGCACATTTTCCTACTGCTGGATGTTGTTCTCAGAGAGCCTAGTGTGTGATTCAATTCCATTTCCCATAGCTCTGGACCCTGAGTGGACTTTCTTTTTCTTCTTTTCTTTGTTTTCCCATCCTCCCTCTCACCTTTCATGCTTTATTCTCTCCTCCCTTCCCTCCTCTCCACTTTGTCCATTTTTCTATGCTCCTGTTTTCTAACCCTGTTTACTTACAGGACTGACATCTTCAAGAGCAGATCCTGGGATATAACCACTGGGAGGTATTTGAAATTTCCAGATCACAAGTTTTTTTTTTTTTTCAGCTCACTAAGCAGCTGTTTGAACGCTGACCACTGGGCTTTAATGCTGATGTGTTCTAGTCTCTCCCACCCCAGTAGTTCTAGGCAGTTACTTGTTTTCTCTAACCCTCCATTCTTTCACATAAAAAATAAGAATGCTGGGCTGGGTGGGCTTGAGGGTGTTTAGAGAGCTTTGTTCCCAAGTCCCTGAAAGGTGGACAGCAGGTCATGAGGCTTGGCCACTCTGTCTTCAAGCACATCCAGTAGGACTACTAGTAGAATGATGTGATAGAAAGGTGTGAGTGATGGACTTTTGACTTTCTGTTTTGAGGCTGCCAAAAAGTCAAAGAACAAATCTAAGAAATTTCATAGTAAAGGAAATGTTTCCTTTGGTGAACATTTCCAAAAGCATCTGAGATAGGAGTGAAGAGGAAGTTTCTGTCTTGTGAGAGGACATGTGGTGTTTTGCTGGAAGCTGGTTTATGAGAGGGCATTTGATATTTTGCTGTGAGCTCTCTCATGTGAGGGGTGTGACTTTGGCCAGCTAAGAACATTTGTGGGTGGACTCTAAGGAGAGGAGACGTATAGAAGCCCACGGATAGTGAGACAGCATCTTGTTGGATTGACATCGCTACACTGATTTTCATTCTTTGACACTTGACTTTAAAGAGAGAAACCTTCCAGAGAACTTCACAGGGCAATCCAACTGAGTCTTTTTTTTTTAATTTTTATTTTTTTTCTTCACAATTTATTCATTATATACCCAATTGAAACACCTTCCCTCAACTCCCCCCAGTCCCATCCTCTCTCCCTCTTCCCCTATCCCTTTCTCCTAGTCTACTAAGAGGGAAGTTCTCCACTGTTGCCATTTGCCCATAGCTTGTTAAGTCTCATCAGGACTGCTTGGATTGGTAGAGAGAGGAATCAGGATAGGAGCCTACTATAGAGGGTCCTCTGAAAAGCCAACTGAGTCTTGCAGCTTTCGCTGACTTGTCCCAATCTTCTGAATCATGCTATTTGTGTTACTGCTTGGTGTTGGCCTTTGGACTGGATTACTGGTATCCAGACAATGAAGAGTGGACTCATCCCAAAGAAGTACTTCTGAAAAGCTCTACAATACCCATTTACCTGATAATCTTCTTTATACAATGGAATACTACTTCACTATTAAAAACAAGGAAATCATGAAATTTGCAGGCAAATGGATGGAACTAGAAAAGATCATCCTGAGTGAGGTAACCCAGAAACAGAAAGACATGCATGGTATACATTCACTTACAAGTGGATATTAGCTGTATAATATAGTTTGCCGTATTAAAATCTACAGACCTAAAGAAGCTAAACAACAGGATCCTAGGGAGGATGCTTAAATCTCTAATCTCATTCAGAATGGCAAACAGGATAGACACCAGAAGCAGTGGAAGAGAGGGAACAAGATGGGAGCCTACTATAGAGGATCCTCTGAAAGGCTCCACCCAACAAGGGATTGAAGCAGATGCTGAGACTCACAGCCAAACTTTGGGCAGAGGGAACGGAGTCTTATGGAACAAGTGGGGATAGGAGGACATAGAGACCACTGCAGCCCCACAAGGAGACCAACAAAGCTAAAAAATCTGAGACTGCAGAGACTGGTGAACTAACCAAGGACCATGCATGGAGAGAACCTAGACCCCTTGCCCAGACGTAGCTGATTGGCAGCTCAGTTTCCATACGAGATCCTGAGCAAGGGGAGCAGGGGCTGAGTCTGTCATGAACTTAGTTGACTGCTCTTTGATCACTAGAGCCTGGTGATGCGGCCTTGCCAGGCCACTGAGGAAGAGGATCCAGGCAGTCCTGATGAGGCTTGATAAACTATGGGCAAATGGCTGAAGACTTTCAGTGGACTAAGGGAAGGGAATAAGGGAGAAAAGGGAGGGAGGGCAGGACTAGGAGGAGTTGAGGAAGGGGGCTTCAATCAGGATATATAATGAATAAATTGTAAAAAAAAAAAATTAAAAAGTGAAAAATTCTAAAAACAAACAAACAAACAAAACCCCAAAACTTCTTTCTCCCCTTCCTCTGGTCACTGGTGGAAGAGAGGTAGAAACATTTAGGAACCCTAAATAAAGTAGGTTTGGTAAAAAAAAAAAATCTAAGCCTACATAAGGGCTTGGCCAGAAGTGGCTCCTTTCCAATATTTTAATCTAGGTTTTGAAGCATGTAAAGGTCATTTTCACAGTTTCTAATTAAAGCATGATTCCACTATTGTTGCAAGTTATAAACAGGCTCTGCCATGACAAGGGGCATTTATTTGCCTTTCAGTCATTGCTTTCCAATGTTCCGATTGTATATTTTTGACAAGTGGCAAGCACTGTTTAGTTTGTATGTCTACTACAGAGGGACTTAACTTTGGAAATTAAGTGGCATACACCTTTCTGATTCTTTCACCTCCAACCCAGAGTCATAGATTGGAGTAATGAGGCTCAAGATCCTCTGAGCTTTAGGCTTCTTGATGAGTAAAGCACAGATTGGATGAACCCTGGAAGACATGCCAGCAAAGCCTTCTCCATCTTCCAGTGCATTGTGTGTATTGACCCATTGAGTGTATTGCACTCACCTTGGGTTTTCAAATCTAGAAATCCACAGCTAATGTGGCATGGGTGAGATGTTGAAGAATATCATTCTCACTGGGCTGGGCATCTTTCTGTGTCATAGGATACACTTGGATACATGCAAGTGTTTGGAAGAAATATGTCACTAGTGTAGAGCTTATATGCGGAATGTGGCAGGAGTATTGACAAGAGGCCGTATTTTGCCATCATCTTCAGTCATACTTTCTCAGGCAGCTTTTTCAGCTAGTTGTGCATTGCCTCAATAATAGTGTAGAGGAGTGAAGGCTGAAGACATATTTATTTCCCACCCTCATCTTGGCTCAAATAAGCAATACAAAATTAGGAAACAGATACAGCATGGCATTTGCACAGTGGCTTCTGGGGAAGGGTCATTGCATGGTTCACATATATTTGCTATTCAGGTCTGGAAAAGAAGGCTTTGCCCTGATTCCCATATAATCTAGCTCTTCCTTCCTAAGATGCGTGGCCTGGCTCCCTCAGGTCTCCTAGCTACAGCTTTTTGAATGAGTCATGTGTCTTCTCTAAGCCTCCATTCTTTCACATAGAAAATGAAAAGGCTAGATGGTCTTGGAGCACCCTGTTGACAGACACTCCAAGGCCCAGTAGAACAAGTACTATGCTGAGATGATCCATATTTTCCCTCTGGAGAATTTGAACTGCCTGACTCAGGCTCATCATGCTGGAGGCAGCAGAGACAAGTCTGGCAGCAGTGAGCTGGCAGACCCATGTGGCCACAGCGGCAAGAACTCAATAGAAAATGTTTTCTAGTGTTGCTCAGTCTTCTTGTGCCTTCTTACACCCGACTTATCTGAGACCACTTTCTTCTTCTCCCTCATTCCCTATTTATCTTAAAACTTTATCTCCATTGATTTTGTTCAGAATTTTTAGCACCACTATGTTATCTATTTTGTTAAAGTGTGAGCTCAGAAATTCTTCTCAGTGTGGGCTACCTGATGGTTTCCTGACAATCTATGAGGAGTTTGTTTGTATATTAGAACATGCTGCAAGAACAGCGGAGTGGTTTTCTCATTTGGAGGGTGTATTTAGATGATCCAACTTAAAATACACACTGTGTAACATCCATGGGTGAAACTAGCTCAAAGAGGGACAGTAGACACTTTCCCCAAACACCTGAAGGTATTGATTTGCAATCAAGATGCTTTTGGACAACTTGGCTGTAGCTGCCTTGGATGATGCAATACGATGACTATTTGGGGATCTAGAGGGAAATTGAAACTGGAAGATGCTCATGGGCATCATGGATAAACTCTCTCTATGCACCCTCACCCATGGAGAATTTGGTTTTCTGCCACTTAAGGATTAATGCCAGGTTGAAGGAGAAATTCAGACAGAGAAAATGTAGCTTTTAACTTGGTTCCTTAGGAGTTAAAATCTTGCATAGTCAGAGGACGATGAATCTGATCCATTGATGCCCAACATCATCTTATCTTATGTGAGAATATCTGAAGAGACACGAAAAACCAATATCATGGGGTACTAGAACGAGGATGTGAAGGTAGAATGTATTGCACAGCTAGGTATCCTGGCTGAAGTGTCATGTCAAGGATCTGGAATAATGTTTGGGTTCACCATTTCCCTCCAGCATGTATAGAAAAAATAGTGGAAAACAAATGCTTAAGTGTTTGTGCTGCTGTCAGTGACGACAAAAGCACTTTGCATTTCTGCTAAGTTCCTGGAAGCTGCATTACCACTTGGCTGGATAGAAAATGATCCTTCTCTTGTTTTAGATTAAGTGGATTTTAAAAAATGATGGGTGATACATTTTCAGGAGATGCGAATTGGGGGAAATCTTTATAGCAAATTCTGCAATGATTTCAGTGACATTTTACAGCTCTTCTGTTAGTATGAGACATTGTTTGGCTGTGTGTGTGTGTGTGTGTGTGTGTGTACATACATGTGGATGTGTGTATATATGTTTGTCTCTCTGTGGTTCTAAAAGTACAAGTCAGAGTCTCATGGAATTCTACTATCGAGTGGCATCTCCAGCCTGGTTGTTGTTTTAGACATCCTGAATTGCAAACTTCATCAACTGAAGGGAAATGGTAGATACTAGAGAGGACTCTTGTACGACTTCATTTAGTTTGTATTCTGTAAAAGGAACTTTTATTCACCTGTTTCAGTTGTTGTCTCAGAAGTTTATGCCTCTGTCTGCTAACCCAGGCCTAGTCCTGGAAGCTTCTAGCCTTCGGACAATCTAACCTAGGCCTAGGATGTTTTCAGCCTCTGAGACTTACTGCTGAATAAGCTCACCCTTTCTAGTTCTTTCTGAGCTCATAGCTGGCTGGTTCAACTCAGCTGTTCTGGCTCAAACGCATCTCCCAGCTGACTGATTTAATCTGGCTTTTCTCTCAGCCTCTGAATTGCTCTGCTTGGCCTCAACCTAACTCCAGCAGTCTTTTCTAATCTTCTGGTTTCTTTTCATTTTCTGGCTCATTCTGTCTTCACATGTATCCAGCTTGTTCTCTCATTCAACCTCTCTGTAAAAGTGCTTCCTCCTCATCCCACCTCTCTTTTTCTGTGTTGCTCCCTTAAGTCACCTCTCTTTCCTCTCTCTTCTTGTGAGAGTTGGGCTTATCCTATTTTGTCAAATCGTTCTCTGATTTGTCACTTTTTCTATCACTCAATTAGACATCACTTTAAAGATGGGGGCTTCCTTCTATGAACTAACTTTACCTTCATTGTTTGGGATTAAAGGCATGTACCACCACACCTGGACCTAAGCTTTTCTTTACCTGAAACTTTCTCTATAACAGGCTGGCCTTGAACTCAGAGCTGCTTACGTCTATCTCCTGGATTAAAGGGGAGCAAGCCAATCCCTGACACTATTAATGATACCCTGCTCTGCTTGAAGACAGAAGCCTAGCATAACTGTCTTCTGAGAGGTTTCATTCAGTAGCTGATGGAAACAGATACAGAGACCCACAGCCAAACATTAGGTGAAACCCTTGTAATCTTGTGGAAGAGTTGGGGGGTGGGATTGAGGGAGCTGGAGGCATCAAGGATATCGCAAGAAGACCTAAAGAGTCAACTAACCTAGGCCCATGAGGGTTTTGAACCACCAGCCAAATGGCATGCATGGGCCTTAGGCCCTCTACCCATATATAGCAGATGTGCATCTTGGTTTTCAAGTGGGTCCCCTGAAAACTGGAGTGGAGCTGTCTCTGACTCTGTTGCCTGTCTTTGGATCTCTTTCCTCTAGCTGCACTGCCTTGTTTTGCCTCAGTGGAGAAGATGCACTTAGTCCTGCTAAGAGTTGATATGCCATGGTGGGTTGGTACCCATGGGGGGCTCCCCTTCACTGAGAAGAAGGAAAGGAGAGATTAGGGGAAGAGAGGTGTGCGAATGGGACTGGGAGGAAAAGAGATCAGGATGTAAAGTGAATAAATAAATTAATGGAAAAAAGAAAGAAAAAGATTTAAGCCTAAGTCTTTCCTTAATGTTCCTTATATGATCCCATGCCTATCTGTGTGCTATTTTCTCTTTATGCTTAATTTTGGTCTAAAAATGAACCAAAACCACAAATCAAGAAACTTCAGGGGTGCAAGAAAAAGGGTGCCTCTAACAACTTTTGTAATACATCACGTAGTCATGTCCTACTTCTGATCTTGATAAAGAACTCGAGTATACTATCTCTTTTTGGCTTCATGGTTTTCTGACTTTGTAGTATGAGATGCCTGCTAGAGCCCACTGGGTCATTTTTATGCCGCTGTCAATCTGTAGGTGAGAGCTAACATCTATGGACAATTCTGAAGTATGGAGGGTGGAATCTGGTCAATAAATGCCCTTTTCCTATTTCCTCCTGTGAAAATACATCTGCAGTGTTTCTTGTACTGTTTTTTTTTTCCTTTGTTGCCCCTTTTAGTCTTTTTAGCTCCTGACTATTTCTTGATGCATTTCTGTAAATAAATGACCCACATATGTACCTTTTATCTCAGTCTCCATTTTTTTTCTGGCGGGAAATCCATGCTAAGATGAGAGATTGCTGAGAACACAGTGGACATTTGTTGTTACTGGCACTCACTGTCCATGGCTTTTCTTATTATAGCCACCACAGTCTGATTTCACCCTTCCCTGAGTCAGCTTACATGACTTTGGTACTCACCTGATTGCATCCTTGACTTTCCGTGACTCAGGATACAGTCTAGTCTTAGGGTCAACATGTGACTCACTCGGAGTCTCTGATGCATTTACCAGGAATAGGTCTATTGCTCCTCTGTCTTCAGCTTGTCCATAGTGAGAAGTCCATAGTGCCAGTCATCATTCATCCGTGTAAGATTTGAGACTGGGGATGGAGAGCTAATTAAAGGAAAACAAACAAACAAACAAACAAGTAAACAAACTAACAGCCCTTCCAGCATACCGTCCTGGCAATGCACTGGCCATTCCTGGCCGGTTATGGTAAGCTGTTTCTGGAATCAGAGCCTACATAAAAACAACTAATGGGGGAAAGATAAGTCCTAATCATATTATTTGAGTCCCGAATCCAGCTATATGCTGAACCAGATCTGTCCTCCATTTTATCTTGTATAATCTCAGAATTGTCTTTCTCTAATCTGTTTACTTGCAAGGAAAATGCCTCAACCATTCTCTCAATCTGCAGGATGTCAAAGTTGATCCGGAGCAGCAGACATCAAGACACATCTCTATCCCCTCATGGAAGTACCTTCCTAACAAGACTAAGGAAAGCTACCACAAGGAGATGGAACCCCATCCCCGCCATCTATCTCTCCAATCAGACTGAAGAGTTCTGGGTGAGATAATTTGTGGCACAGTTTCAATCTTCCCTCCTAAAGGGGCTCGTGCTTCTTAACATCTTTGCCGATGAGGTCATGGAAGCTGTGGCGAATGTGGAGTCATTCCTGGCTTGATGGAAAGGGTGGGTGGCTGTACAGTGATGGCTGTGGCATGACTCACCTCTGGAGTTCTCTCACCCCCTTTGACTCTCTAGACTCGCAGTGTTGGAGGAATACTCTACCTTAGGCTGTGCGATGAATCTGTGCAAAGACAATATATCCCTGAGCATTAGTGGTGGTGACTTGGATGGTTCAGGTCCTTTCAGACTTTGCACTTCAGATTTCCTCTCACATTTCTTTTTATTTCATTATCAAAGCGTAGGGCCTTCTTTCTGAATCTAAACCAGTGTCTTTTGCAAAGCTGTCAATTCTGGGGAAAGAGAACTCAGATTTAGATGAGTTTCGGCATTCGTTACAAGATGATACCTCACTGTTCCCACCTCTGCTCCTGCCTTTACATGCCAGCACATCGCTAATTTATCTGAGCCTATGATACAGTCAAGGGTTCCCAGGCAAAGGAGTGAGAGTTTCACCCAGTCTTGAGATAGGCTGAGCTATAGAGCATCTTCAAGAGCGCTTCCTGATTCCCTAGAGCTTGTCTGGTTTTCAGATTGCCTTGAATTCCACATCAAAACGGCCTCTTTAAAAGATCAGAAATCTGTAGCTCCTCTCCATCTGTCTATTTTCAAAGCCCATCTTCATAGGCAGATGTATTTTGTGGTTCTTTGAGCTTGAGAAGGGGCACCCAAAGTCACTCTGGGACAAATGGAAGGGCCTGGGGGCAGGTTTGCAGTCAGATTCCCTGAAAATAGTGTACATGGCAAGCTGTAAAGGGTCTGTTTATCTTGGTAGGCTTCCTGAAAAAGTCATTTTCTATGGAGGCCAGATCTACCAGCATCCATCCAATCATGTTATCACTGCTGCTGCCATGTCTGAAAGACAACATTCACTGTGAGAAATGTCTCTTTCTATTATTTGTTGCCTGTGGACCTTTCACCAAATGTAAGTGTGCTTGTACGTGCCTTTGCGTTGTTGGTAACCAGTGCTTCTAGGTGAAGAAGTATGATGTGGTGAAATATGTAGCTCTTAGAGTAAAGCTAGAGATGTAATAGGCTGATTTGCTTATTGTTTATTTCAGTAATCTACACTTTGGCCAAGAGAATGGGTTCTTGCCAAGAAAGAAGATGAACAGGAGGAGTGGGGAGGTCCCTTCTGCTTTACTGGTGGGCTTGGACTGTCTCAGTGCTTGAGCTGGTCTCTACTGTGGTCACTCTTTCTTCTTGCTGTAACTAAAATATTCCAAAGAACAACTTAACGAGAAAAGATTTATTAGGGTTCACCGTTTCAGAGTGCTCAGTTCATGGTTGTGTGACCCCAAGTGTTTGGGCAGAATATTAAAGGGGCAAGAGTGATCGGAGCATGTGGGAACACTATTGACCTTGTCAACATGAAACAGAGAGTAAGACAGGAATGGGGGTGAGGTATGGAGTTGGGGGGGCATGTGCAACCATGCTGCGAATGCTCTCCGTCCTTCATCTAAGCCCACCTTCTGAAACGTCCATAGCATCCCCTAAATAATGTTGGAAGATGGAGACCAAGCATTGAACACATGTGTCTGTGGGACATTTTATATGCAAATCACAACCGATTTTTTTTTTCAGGCACATGGGTAATAGCCTCACACAATTTTTTTTAAATATATGATTATCTTTAAAGCTCCAGTTAAGACCTATGAAGACTTCTTACTCTCCTCCCTTGTAGATAGCATTACACAGTATGGCAAGCACCACCTGACATTGCTTTGGAATCTGGTTGATAAATCAAACATCTGGTGACGATGTTAGGGATTTCCTAGATAGCATGTTGCCCGAGCAGGAGGCTTAGCACTGCATACTCCATGAGCTTCTCTTGGTTATTTCAAAAAGACTTCAATGCCCATGGTGAAATATCTATGAGAATTTTCTGTGTGTAAGGCATGTTCTTCAACATCATAAAGCAATATACAGGACAACGAAATTGACTTCAACATATTGTGACCAGGAATCCAGGTCACAAGCAGATTAAATTAAGCAATGAGATAAAGGTGCTGTATGAACACAAAGGCCACAGTCCCTGAGAGGTTCCACAGAAGCTTGCAGTTTATAATCGGGTTTACTCAATATAACCAACCTTTTGTAGGGGAGCAAGCATATCCACTAGTGTCTTACACAACCTTCATATTCATCGTCACTCAGACTGATCTAGATTTCATGTCTAGTAGTATGGGATTCGTGATTTATTTTGCAGCCAAAACATAGAAACAGAGCTGTTCGTGCTATTTCATTTCCCCCAACTAAGAGTTGATGGAACTGGATTAGATATTTTTATTTCCCGGGAAAAGTTTCAGTGAGTCACTGAGCCACAGAGAGCAGCACAGCGATGCGTGTCTGAAGAAGTCCCGGAAGCAACATGTGGTGACAAAATACTAAAATAAAAAATCAGATCAAATCTTGAGTCAGACCAGACCAGACTTACATCCAAGACCTATCTCTAGCAACCGTGTGAAGTTGGTTAAATCTCAGTAGTGTTCTCTTTACTCACTGGGAGAGAAGGAATAATAAGTCTCTTTCAGGGACGTTAAGAGGAAAAGTGACTTAATATACATATTCCTAAACATGCGCAGTCACTAGGCACCCCATAAATGGTGGGACAGATGCAAAGTGCCTCTGATTAGGTCATTCTTAAGTGCTCACGTGGAGTTATTAGAAAGTGAGCCACATGCAAGGGGTTACTCTGGTGCTGTCTTGACAACAGATTGTGTAATTCTGAGTGCCAGATGTACAACAACAAGGGTCTAGGATGCTATTGATCTTAATTTTTTTTTTAAAATCTAGATTGGTTTTTATTAAGTGACAGTTCACAATTGACAAATAAAATATATAAGTATATATCATTTCTTTTACTAACGAGGTCAACCACATCAAACAGAAACTATAATATAATTAATATCATTTAAAATTTGTTTTATGTGGTTAAAAACCGTGATTTGGTCACACAAAAACTAGTCTGTGTCATCACAGGTGGATACTATTTATGAGACTGATTTCCAGGGTCAGAGAACTTTGCATAAATAACATAGAGGCCTTGTGAATGTGGCTGTTAAGCTACGAACACATTGTCTTCCCAAAATTTCTATGTTGAAATCCTGTGTTTCGAGAAGGAGGTCTAAAGAGATCATTGGTAAAATGAACTCATATGGCTAAATGCTCACCTATAAGGCAAAGAACCCTAATCTAATATGGCTGATGTATTTAGAGGAACAGGAAATGATACATAGGCAAGCATATAAAGGAGAGCCATGTGAAGGCACAGGGGTCAGCTCTCCTTTGAAATCATCTCCCCCAAAGAGACCAGTCCTTCGTCTCTCAGAATCGATGCTCTGAAATGAAAAAAGTACATTTCTGCTCCATATACGCCTCCGCTTTTTAAGAAGCTGTCATCGCAAAGTAACGCACATACTATGATTATGTCTTAATTGGGTGCTCATGTAGCTGGGGCCAGGGCCATTCCGTTGAGTTGAAGCTACCATTTTAGTTTCTTAAAGAAAAAAGAATGGACTGGAACTTGGTGTTTATCCAGTTACGTTTGTCCACTGCTGAATGTGCTATTAAATCCAGAAGTGTGAGAAATAAGAATCCGCTGGGGGATTTAACTAAACTCATTTAAATGTGTGAAGAATCAGCTTGACTGGGGGAAAAGGCACTTTCCATTAATATAAAGTTTGAAGGCTTTAACATCAGAAGGATGATAAACGGCAGTACAGAATGTGATGGAAATTTCCAGGCAGGTAGGAAGATCTGAATATGAGTCTAACGCCTAACACTTGAGTAGCGTATGTGCTGGTTACATTTTGTCAACTGGACACAGGCTAGAATCATCTGGAAAGATGAAACTCAATTTAGAAAGTGCCCACATCACATTAGCCTATAGGCAAGTTTTTGGGATATTTTCTTGATTAATGATGATGTAGGAGAGCCCAGCCCTTTGTAGGCTGGGCCAATGCTAGACAGGTAGGTGGTCCTGTGTTGTATAAATAAAAGATGAATCATGAAGAATAAGCCAGTGTCTTTCCATGGTCTCTGCTTCAGTTCCTGCCTCCAGATTTCTGCCCTGAGCCCTTGATTCCCTCAATAGTGGACTGTGATGTGGAAATGTAAACTAAATAAAAACCCTTCCTTTCCCAAATTGGTATTGGTTATGGTGTTTTATCACAGCAATACAAAGAAAATTAGGGCATTGTGCTTCGGGTCAAGTGACTTTAGTTTAGTTTAATTTTGTTTTTAGTCTGTCCTCTTAGAAGGATTAAATGAGTTGATGGTGCAGTGTGTAAGTGCACAATTAATACTTTTACTATTAATGCTGAAGCTCTAAAATTTTGCTTCAAAAACTTTTGGAGAACTCACCTTGCAATGGTTTATATGACAGTCATCACCAAATTCTTTTTTTTGATGATTTTTTAGTTATGACATTTGCTGATGTGGAGGCCTCTGTTGGTTTTATAGTTTCAAGTTTCATAGTTAAAAATTACCTTAGAATGAAATATCCTCATTGCTTAAAAGTTAACTAAAGGGGTATGGATTAAAACGTTAACAAAAGGGGTATGGGGATTGCTTAGGTCAGAGTGGGCTGTGGTGAGTTCCAGTGCTTGTTATTGGTTTTTTGGAACTGTGGGTAGTTTTTCAGGTACCTGTCTGTGTATGGCAGAGGGAAGAGGAATAGGATGTAGTTAGTGACTTAGTCTTTGACTCTAGTTTAGCATCTGTTGTCACAATCCTAGGGATTCCTTGGTTAGCATTTCTTCATTAGCTTCCTTAACATTTGTGGTAAACCAGTGAGGTGATCACTGAGGCTGAGACAAATAAAGGCTAATAATGGTTGAGAAATAGTCTTCTTTCACAAATTTTAAAGGGGCAGACTCAGGCTGATACAGTATTACCCAGGACCTCTTAAAATAAGAATGTTCTTTCTCCGTGAAGCATTGGGAACTAAAATTTTTGGTCTAGACATATGTGGTCTGGACCGAGGCCCCCTACACATAGGTACCCAATGAGCAGCTTGGCTTTCATTTGGGTCCTCCAGTAAGAGGAATAGGGGCTATTTCTGACAAGGACTCTCTTATATGCTTTTTGATCACTTCCCTCTGGTGAGGTTGCTTTGCCAGGCTACCCTGGTAGAGAATGCACTCAGTCCTGATACATCTTGATGTGCTGGGATGAGAAGGTGTGTGTGTGGGCTCTTCTTTTCTGAGGAGAAGGGGAAGGCAGACATCTAGAAGAGGGAAGGAAAATGGGAGGAGGGAAGGGAGGTGGCCATAATTGGGATGTAAAGTGAATGAATAAGTTAAATTTTTTAAATGCTTGTAGAAAAAAAGAAAAAATATTTGGTTTAGAAGTTCCTCATGGTCCTCTTCCTCATGGTCCTATCTCCCAGACAGGCCACTGGACCTAGAGGATAGGCTCTCTCACGTCGTCATATACATGCTTTATGCCTCCTGCTATAACTGAGCTCCAAGAAAGGATCCTAAGATAGATCCTGGAGGAGGAGGAGAAGACACGAATGCATGGTCCATAGGCAGCACAATTGGCCCTGTAAAAATTATTTATATCAGGGGTGGTAGAACCAGAAAAGTAGAGCTGGAACTTGAAAGGGTGACTGCTGTGAGGAAATGCTCTGCCTTACTGTTTACACAATAGGACCACCACACTCCTGAGGACATCAGTGTGTGTGTATGTGTGTGTGTGTGTGTGTGTGTGTGTGTGTGGTGTATCCTATACCTAATATATTTGAAAGGAAATTTTTTTGTACTATAGTTTTATGAGCTTTCTGTACAAGACGCTATTATAGTTCAAGGTGATCTAATCGAAAAAGCCCCAAGAATAGGGCCTATGTGAATATTTTATAATTTCTTGTTTGATCAAAGTGAATTATGTCTGTGGTCACCTAACCTCCAGTTTTGGCAACCAGTTTCTATACGTAGCTTAAATCCTGACTTCTAGAAATCAAGGTCTTAGCAAATGAACTGGAAAATGTTCCTCTAAGATGCTGGCTTCTTTTTTTTTTTTTAATTGAAAAACATTTTCATGCAATATATTCTGATTGCCCCAATTCCTCCACAATCCTTCTCACTTTCCCATCAACCTAAATTCATAAGCTTTCCACATTAGATCAGGGCCTCACCTGCTCAGCCCTGGAAAAATCTCCTTTCTCATCATAGAATGGACTACAAAAATAAAATAATTTTTTTCCAAGACAATACGGCAGGAAACTGAGGCAGAAGCTGATACAGAGGCCACAAAGGAGTGCTGCTTGTTGGCTTGCTCCTCATGGCTTGCTCACCCTGTTTTCTTTTCATTAGAATACAAACAAGAATCTAAAATAATAGTAAGATTGAAAAAAAAAAAACAGAATAGGAAAAAAACAGAAAAAAAAAAAGAGCCAGAGAAAAAGCACAAGAAACACATACAGCTGCTGACAGACACATTTGCATGAACAGAACACATAAAGCCCAATTCAGAAACCACATATATGGGCATAGAATCTGTTTGAAAAATGTGTGGAGAAAGCATTGTGAGACAAAAAAGTCCTCCAAAAACGCCACTGAGTTTGTTTTGTGTTGGCCATCGGCTGCTGGGGATGGGACCTGCCTTTAAGTGAAGTTTGTATGCCCAGTGAGACCCTGTGGAGAAAGCAGATTTTTCCTTTGTGAGCAGTTATCTTGACAGAAATGTCGATTTGATTTTTGGAGTCCATTCTATGAGGAGAAAGGAACTCTTCCCAAGGCTGAGCAGTAGCAGCTCTGTCACATGTGAGAACCATCGTCTTTCTGCAGCAGAGACCTAGAGACTCAAGGGATGCAGAGGCTGTTCTCCAATAAGGAGCTCATCGCCAGCTTCTATAACTGAGGAGATACTGTTACAGGCCATAAGAGACCTGATGGGATGATTGGAAATCCATGGAAGAAGGAACAGGCCACACAGCACAGATTCTGATTAAGACGGAAACAAGCCTTCTTTTGATTCCCTCCAGCTGCAGAACAGAAGTTCTCTGTAAGATTGGAGGGCATCTGGAAAAGGCCATTGGGGCTGGATCCTCACAAGCCTTCTCAGACACCAGAAGGTACGAGGGGCCAGACAGTTTTGCTGTCTATTTTTCCTTATCCACAAGTCTTACCTCCCAGGTGCTGGAAAACTTATCCAGGCTGACAGATTTCTTTGCTTAGCTACGTTGGCTCACAGAGATCTGTGCCACCACTGTTACTAGCAAACCCTATGTTCAGGAGGCTTCCTGTCAGCTGTTCTGGTCCCAGAGCAAAGCTTACAGGAAAGATCAAGTTGAGGTAAGGTGGAAAGAAGACAAAAATGGTGAAGAAGTGTGGACAGAGAGGCCCCAAGGAAAGACCGAGAAGGTTGTGGGGGAAATGAACCTAAACTTAATTCTGAGACTTTATTATTATTATTATTATTATTATTATTATTATTATTATTATTATTAGTATTAGTATTAGTATTAGTATTATTACATCTTTCTAGTGATTGGCTTAGGGTCCACATAACACAGAAATGAAAATGCTCAGCAGGGCCCCTGGCTAGATGGAATGATTTACAGATAATGGGGCTGGAGAACTCAATAGATGATATACTTCTGCAGTGCCCCTTTGCTTAAGCAAACATAAAAGCAGCCCCTTTAAAGCAAAGCATTCTATCTTTTTGCAAGTCTTCTGAAAGTGCATTGCGTATTTGGGGAGAAATTCTAGCTAATGATGGTGAGTTCTGTGATTTGCTTACTTGTCCTGCTGTGCCAGAGACTGCTGTGCTCCCAACCTTTCAGAAGTAAGACTTTTATTATTAGAATTTTGGGGACATAGTGTTTATGTTTAACTGTCAGGTAAGTATGAGAGCCCTTCTGTTTTGACCTTTGATGCTGAGATTATTTTTCTCGACATTTGTTTTTATGTCCATGAAGACTCCCTGGCATCATCTAATCTTGCTTTGATGATTTAATGTCGTGTAGCCCTAAGTTCTACAGACATTGTGGTATAAGGGTAATGGGAACATAGCAAACGGAAATGATCCTGAGCGCTGAGAAGTCTCCTTTGTGGAGTCGTATTTGAGTCTTGAACCAGAGGAGAGTTCCTGTCTCAGTTCGTACACCTGCAGCCCTTAACCCCAAACATCCTGCTTCCGCCAGGTGGAGGGGGAGCTCGGCTCCCACATTATTCTTCCTCAGAGAACACAGGACAGTGATGATGACTGGAGCTGAGAGTCTACAAACAAAATGAAAGTCTTTAACAGGCTGTTGTTCTACTGGTCCTTAAAGGATGGCTCTCCTGGAGGACGCCTCCTTTTCAGTCCAGAGGCCACAACATGCAGAAAACCCGGATGGGCCCACATAACACATGGTGAATTCGTAGGTCCTTCCCATCGTAGGCAGCTGCTGAGGTGCAAATGTATTCACGGGCGTGGGGTAGAGGAGTCATGTCTGTCTCGGTGCTCTCTTTGGGCTCAAGGAAAAGTACCAGGCAGAAAAACATAAATAGTCCATGCAGGGACAGTTTGTAAAAATCTCTTTGGCCTCACCCTTTCCATTCTCGTTGCCAGAGTGATGGCTGTGTGAATCATGTGGGAAGAAGAGGGACATGGTAGTAGGTCAGGGCTCCTACTTGCCATGACTGCCTTTGCTTGTTATGACAACCAGGAGAGAACCTACTGCACCGAAACTCTGCACAACCGCTTTCAGCTGCAGGACTTCCTACATTTATGAAGTAAATGTCCAAATAAATTAGAGCTGGGTCAAGGACAGGAGGACTCAGCCAAGGGAGCCCTGCGGTTCCTGGCTTGTCATGAATGATGTATAGAATGAGGTAATGCAACCAAAATTAAGTGAGAGCTGCAGAGTCACTTTTCACACAGCTGAACTGGAGCTTTTTGATGATCGAGTGATTTTTAAAAATGTCCTGGAGCATCAGAAGGCCTGAGTTCTGGAATCACATTACTTCACAGCCTTATGTCACAGGCCCAATTGGCCTTGAGGGAAGGAGGGTTTCTCTGAGGGGAGGCTGCCTTAGAGGCTTTGATATAGTAGGTTTGGAAAGGCCTCTCCTTTAATGTTCTTTCTTTACCGTTTGTGATCTTAGCCTTCCAACCTGGAGACGTGGCGTAATTGCTGCTGAAAACTCTGGGGATGGAAAGGAGTAGCTGGAGAGGAGAAGAAATGAAAACTTGAAATGAGCAGGTTGTCCAAGGGAGTTGATGGACTGAAGCAGAGTTTACGGAAGGCAGCTCCTAAAGGCCACTGAGAAATGAGACTGTGCCTTCATTAAGATTTTATTTTGTTTTATTTTTTTTTACTTGGGGCTTAATTTATTATCCCTATTTCTCCCTCTCTCATCTTTATTAGTTCTTTGGGAATGTCACGCAATGTATTTTGAATATATTCATCCTCCATCCTCCTCCCCTAGCCCCCCCCCCCCCGCCCCAGATCAACTTCTTCCCTACCTCTGGTTCTCTTTTCTGTTTAAACTCATTGAGTTCAATTTGTGTTCCCCACATATTCTTAGATGGATAGCCTTTTACTGGACCATGGTCATTCTGCCTTAAGGAAAGGCAACTCTCCCTCTCAGTTAGCTCTCAGTTGCCAAGAGCTCCTTACCCAGGCATGCGAGTTTATGCCCACCTCCCTTCTCCTTGGTGGCTTAAGCTTGCTCAGGTCTTGTGCCACAACTGCTCTAAGTTCACATGGGTTGTAGCCATATGAACATATTGTGTCCAGAAGACACTTTTTTTTTTGTAGTCACCTCTAGCTCTTAAAAATCTTCCAAAATGACCCTTGAGTCTTGGGAGGGGGCTGTTATATAGATCTCCTTATTAGGGCTGAGCGTTCTGTCATCTTATTCTCCGTACCTTGGTTGGAGTTGAAAACAGGTGTTCTGAGTGAGGTAACCCACACCCAGAAAGAAAGATGTTGCACGTTTTCTCCCATTTGTAGATGTTAGTTTGAATCTTTAGATATGTATATTTTATCTGTAAATATCACAGAGGTCAGGAAATTTGTAAAAGGGTTTTGGGGGTGATGTTTCTGTGGAGAAGAGATAGAACTTAGTGGTGTGAAGAGTTAAGGGAGAATAATGAAGAAAGAAGGGTTAAATTGGGGTTGAGACAGCAACAAATCAAGTAATCCAATTAAAAATGGGGTACAGAGCTAAACAGAGAGTTCTCAATAGAGGAATATTGAATGGCAGAGAAACACTTAAAGAAATGTCCGATGTCCTTAGTCATCAGGGAAACGCAAATTGAAACGACCCTGGGATTTCACCTTACATCCATCAGAATGGCTAAGATTAAAAATTCAAGTGAGAACACATGCTGGAGAGGATGTGGAGAAAGGGGAACTCTCCATTGCTGGTGGGAATGTAAACTTATACAACCACTTTGGAAATCAATCTGGTGCTTTCTCAGACAATTAGGAATAGTGCTTCCTCAAGATCTAGCCATATCACTCCTAGGCATATATATAAAAGATGCTCAAATACACAACAAGGACATATGTTCAACCATTTTTTAGCAGCTTTATTTGTAATAGCCAGAAGCTGGAAACAACCCAGATGCCCCTCAGTTGAGGAATGGATACAGAAATTGTGGTACATCTACACAATGGAATATTACTCAGAGATAAAAAAAACAAAACAAAACAAGGAAATCATGAAATTTGCAGGCAAATGGTGGGAACTGGAAAAGATCATCCTGAGTGAGATATCCCAGAAGCAGAAAGACACACAGGGTATATACTCACTCATAAGTGGATATGAGACATATAATATAGGATAAACATACTAAAATCTGTACACCTAAGGAAGCTAATCAGGAAGGAGGACTCTGGCTAAGACACTCAATCCCCATTCAGAAAGGCAAAGAGAATGGACATTGGAGGAGGGAGAAAACAGGAAACAGGACAGGAGCCTCCCACAGAGGGCCTCTGAAAGGCTCTACCCTGCAGGATATCGAGGCAGATGCTGAGACTCATGGCCAAACTTTGGGCAGAGTGCAGGGAATCTTATGAAAGAAGTGGGAGATAGTAAGACCTGGAGAAGACAGGAGCTCCACAAGGAGAACAACAGATCCAAAAATTCTGGGCACAGGGTTCTTTTCTGAGACTGATACTCCAACCAAGGACCATTCATGGAGATGGCCTGGAACCCCTGCACAGTTCAGTTCAGTGTCCAAGTGGGTTCCATAGTAATGGGGACAGGGATTGTCTCTGACAGGAACTGATTGGCCTGCTCTTTGTTCACCTCCCCCTGAGGGGGAAGCAGTCTTACTAGGCCACAGAAGAAGACAATGCAGCCATTCCTCATGAGACCTAATAGACTAGGATCAGATGGAAGGGGAGAAGGACCTCTCCTATCAGTGGACTGGGGGAGGGACACGGGTGGGGAAGATGGAGGAAGAGTGGGATTGGGAGGAAAGAAGGGAGGGAGGTATAGGGGGAGATACAAAATGAATAAACTAATTAAATAAAAATAAAAATAATTATAAAAAATTGGGGTTGAAGATAGGAAGACAGAGGAGGGAATACGGAGAAGAATAAGTAACTTTAAAGACTTTTAAAAAATCATACATAAATCTATTACTGTAGAAGCTTCCTAAAATCTATACATGCACACGTACAGAAAGAGCTGAAATGGAGTTACTCTATAATGGGGTAACAGTGCCCCTACTAGGTACCATAGGTTAACAAGAAAGTCCACTGCTAGCAGTGAGTTACTTCTCATGGCATTGTTTTTGCCAATGGAGTCCCAAGGACCTTTAAAATTACCCATCATTGGTTACTCAGAACTTTACAGTAGGACCCCATCATGAAGTCACCCTATATGTTAGTCATGGAACATGGAGAAACCAAGTTGGTACTCACTTGGAAACCTCTTCCATACCAGCTAGCTTCCATAGTGCTAGAATGTGCTATGAATGCCAGCAGAAGAGGAAAATAATCGTCAACCTTACCAAGCTGCGAAAACTGTAATAATGGCTTGCTTGACAGGACGTGCCCATGGGAACAATAGTGGTAGGAAAATCGTGAGAGTAAACAACCATTTTCTGATTATATTAAAGCTCACACCACAAGATCAAATGCCTACCTTGCACCATTATCTCAGCCACGTACACATGGCTAGACAAGGTACAGGCCCTAGAGAAAACCTACTACCATTATTCTGCTAAGTGGGCATAGCAGATGATGCCTAATAACTTACTGCTATACTCATAGATTAATGCGTCTCTCAACCCTCCTCAGAGAAGCTTTTATTTGTAGTATAGGGTTGGTATCAGATATCTTATTTTCTGGATCATGGATATCTCTTCTAGGATCAGGTCCTTGTTCTAGGTGTGTAGTTTTAGGTTTATTAAACTGAAGGGAATATCTGTCACCCAAAGATTTTAAAGGATAATATTCTGTCATTGACCAAAAATGTTTTTTTTCTTTCCTTCTGTTGTTCTCCACCTTTTTCTCCCTTGCTGATTTTATTAGTATGCTAGTAGGTGTCCACCACGAAGCAGATTACAAACCCTATTTATAAAGTGCAAGATGGGCTACTCTTTCTAGAAACCACACATTACCAATTTGTTAGCTTTTGTTGGAGGAAAGAATTCTGGGAATACTAAAGGAAAAAAATACAACAACGTAAAAAATAATTCTGGGTACTTATAAGAGCTGGAAAAATGGTAAGAATCTGTACAGCATAGTCATCATGGATAAAAATGGAACAAGATTCCTGTAACCCACTTGTTTTACTAGTGATAAGTCTTAGCTGGAACTCCCCGATTTTGTTGTCCGTCTAGCTATAATTTGTCATATATTGCTCAAACCTCATAAACCATATTGTCTTGCACATTCCAATCATTGTCATTTAGGCAGAGAATAACCCAACTTCAAAAATCTCATCTTGCATCTTCTTTTAGGGCTGGCACTAGAAAGAAGCGGGCTGAAGACAAGGATTGAAAGCTAATCTCAGTGGAGACAGGGGTCTTCAGGGTGGACCCAGGTTGATATGATGGGGCTAAGTCCTTATTCTCTGTCAGACAGTCTCTGTGGGGTTCCTCAGAAAAGAAGCAGGATCTTAGGTAAGGTACTTATTTTAGAAGACAGGCAGTATCCTTGTGCTAATGGTATATTCCAAAACCAAGCAAAAATGTCCTTCAGTCTTAAAGGGATATTTGAATTGCATCTTTCAGAACTAACTACTAAGATTCTTATTCATTGGCTATAAAGCTTCAAATTCTCCAAGGTTGGAAATACAATTTAATCTCAGCTATGAAGTGAGCTGGAAGCCATCCTTGGCTACAGGAGACCCTTTCTTAAAACAAACAAATGGAAGAATAATAAAAAGTATTCCTTTGGTAACGATCAAAGGCCAATACAATCTGAGTGTCCTGGAATAATCCTAACAAATGCATTTGACATTTAAAGAATTATAAAACTCCACTGAAAGTTTTATAATATAACATATATAATACATTCTCTATATATTATGTAGAATCCCTTTATAGAATATATAAGTTTATGGTGATGAGGATATAATGTTTTAAAGATGTCTAAGTTCTGTTAACCAATATAAAAAATCCCAGTAATAGTTTTGACAATTTTATTGTAAAATTCATATAGAAAAATTAAGATCCAAGAAGAGCCAAAGCATTTAAAAATTAAAACAAGGAAGTTATGAAAACTTGCCTTCCTAGATATCAGTATGTATTAAAATATAGCGTAACCAAAACAGGAATGCACATTATAGGAACGGAACACTACTGAAATAAAACAGAGACCTTTAAGGCTTGAGACTTCCTTTAATAGGTATTTTCTATATAGTAACAGTAGTATTAGAAACTGGTAGGAAATAATGGATCTTTAACAATCAGTGCTTGGGCCACTGATTACTTCACATGATAGAAGATAAAGGCATATCTTTAAAGGTATATCATTAAAAAACTAGTTTTCAAGTAGACTGAATTTATCTTCACTATAAAACTTTGAAAAGTCTTCTTGAAAGCCTGAAAACCATATTCAATAAAGAAAAAAATATTGACTATTTTGGTATGAAAAAGACAGTCAAAATAAATAAAATACAACAAGAAACCATGGTAGGAGAGTGTCTAGAATAGATGTAACTGACAGAGGAACAGTAACTTGGCTCACAGCAAACAAGAAGAATATGGCAGGTGTCATGATTTGAATGTGATTTTTTTTTCTCTTGTACATGTTGAATTTCAAATTGTGAGGACTGAAGAGGGTAGACTCTTAACTCATCTTTGGGTTAAAAGGTGGGCTCTTTGGAAAATGGTAAGATTTAGTGAAGCCACCAGGGTGGAGCCCGTGTTTCAATCCTGCTTTCCTTAGATGAAGGCAAGTGGAGACCAGAGGATATAGCTCTACATGTAGACCACCTGTCAATCACCATGTAATGTCTTGAACATCCTACAAAAGAAGACCAACAGGGGGCTGCCAGATGGGGTCCGTTGATCTCTGGCCAGAACTGTAAGTCAAGATAAACTTCTTTATAGCATACCCAGTCTGTGGTATTCTGTCACTGGTCACAGAACATGAACTAACGTCACAAATCAGCATAAGAAGAGGCAAAGGAGGCTTGATGAGATGGGTTAGCAGGTGAAGGAGCCTGCTGCCAAGACTTGACCATTTGAGTTCCATTCCTGGGACCCAAATGGTGGAAAGAGAAAACAGACTCTTGCAAGTTGTCCTCTGATGCTACACATGTACCATGGTACATATGCTCCCCTGTGAATAAATACAGTAAATTTAAAAAAGGATAGGGAAAGGGGATGCTAAGAACCTAGCTTGGCATGTAAAGTGCTCACTGTGCAAGCATGAGGACTTGAGTTCGAATCCCTAGCACCTAGTAAAAATTGAATCATGTTAGTGCTCTGGGCCTGCAATCTTAGCACCTAGAAGGTGGAGATAGGAGGATCCCGAAGTCTCACGGCCAGTCTAGCATCTCAGGGAAGTCCAGCTTCACTGAGAAGTCTTGTTTCTCCAAATAGTCTAATAAATGCCACCTTAGATTCTATGGGGGCCCTGAAAGAAGGTAGTGAGACAAACATGGTGAATCAAATACACCGAGTGCAACCAGATTCCACCTCTCAGCTGGTCTTCTCTGAGGTCCTTGGGAGCTGGAAGGGGTGGGTTCAGGAAAGAGCTCAGCTCGAGATTCTCAAAGGAGGCTCAAAGAAGGTATTAGTTCCTTTCTTCCTGCTTTCTGGTTCATTCTCTTTACTGTCTACCCAGCACCTTTCTTATCCTAGCATCTCTAGGGGTCTCATTATCAGGTTGCTCTCAGTGTCCCAGTGAAGGAGTCATAAAATCATGGCTCCTAGGTCATCCTGGGAGAAGCAGCGCAGTTGACAACACCCCCTTGGCATTTAGTGGAACAGAGGTATTGGGTTGGGTGTGGAGGGCTGATGCCTGGAGCCACCTGAAAGGAAACTTAGAGATAATTATGGATCTTTGCTCAACTGTTTTATCAAAAAGTACATAAAACATGATTATGAAAGGGCATGCATGAGAGCAAATGAAAGCAGTTGAAAGTCTCACTTGCTCTGGCATCTTCCTCCATAGCTCCTCTTTCCTTTACAGTCTTACAGCCCATGTTGAAGAAAGCTGCTTCACATCCAAGGTCTTTGTGTGACAGGCGAGGACACTAAAGTCCACAGGGATGCCTGGATCTGCTCAAGATCACATTGATGACCTGGTCAAAGCCTGCATGCACACAACACGGGTTCTGTGCACAGTGACCATAACCTCAAGAAATCTTGGGTTTCTTTGAATTGAGCCATTAGGAATAGGTTGTATTAATTTCCCCCTCTTGATTCATTTATTTATTCACTGTCTACAGTCTTTATGTTAAAAAGACAGATTTGGGTGTTTCTATGTCAAGCCATGCAATCCTCATTATGCTGTTACAACTTTTCGTTCTGCTGAGCTCCATGTGAGGATCTCAGCTAATTCCTATGTAGTGTGATGACAAGGAAGGGAACAAGGATGTGGACTGATACCATGTGAGGAAGGTGGAGAGACACAGCAAGGAGGAAAGCTACAAGACCAGTTACCCTGTCTGCTGGGCCCCAGACTGCTCTCTTTGAAACCTCACATATGTAGAGAACTTAGTTTATCAATCTGTACTTTTAAAATGCCAATATTTTCCCTCCAGGTAAAACCCATTGATCACTTTCACCACAGAGTGCCTATGAATAACATTTCGCATGTGATTTCAACATGGCAGATGGGATGCTAAGTGCTCACATGCATTAGCCTATATAACCCACAGAATAATGGTAGGAGAGAAATACAATGACTGCAGCATCTTATCTACAAAAGGTAGGTGAAGTTGGTTGAGGTTAAGTATTTCACTTCAAGGCACACAGTTGATAAGGTCCAGTCTATGTGCTTAGCAACTGTCCTATCCTCTGGTAGACAATCAGTCCCATGTCTGTGTCTATCCAGGCATAGAACAGGTGCTTTATTGAGTGTGTGGAAGATGGATTAGTTACCTGCAGAACTGGTTTCTCTCCCTTTTTACAGCCTGCCTTATAATTATGGTATCAATTTTGATGAGAGAGGCCCAGGTATAAGTAAAATGTAAAAGAAAAAGAGCCGTCCAAATATAACCAACTGACAATGTAACCAAAATTTGCACTTAATAAGAGTTGCTTTCAAACACAAGGATGAGTATATGATTTCAATGGGAGCTTTATGGTGTCATTCTGATTACCTCGTAGACTTAATTTTTAAAATTGATATTAACAGACTATTATACACATTTTAGTAATAAAGAGTTGATTGCTGGATATGTAGTCTAAAGAATGGTAAGCAAGGCATTTGAAATAATTAGATAATCTTACAAAATCTCTTTCTGAAATTGGTGCTGCCCTCTCATCACATATATTTATTTTCAAGTAATGAATATCCAACTGACTTAAACAAGGTGGCTATCAGGTCATACAAAAGGCAATTCAGAAGGAGAGTGATCTTTATATTAGACTTGATGAGTCAAAGCATGTAATCAAGGACCAGGTTCTTTCTTCATTTTTCTGGGAGCTCAGCTTCATTCTCAAATTGACTTCCTCATGTTCAAAACATGGCTGCGGGCACCTTTTGGGCTACAGTCTCCATAGTCACATATAGGAAGGCAGTGAAAAATAGCTTTCTACTACTGTCTGCTAAGAACGAAGGAGAATATTCCCAGAAGCCTCCTCCTTCCTTCCTTCTTGGTCAGAACAAAGGGTGAGATGACTATGTCTTTGCTAATCTCTCGAAAAGGAGTTGAAGTTGCCTTTTGTAAGCCAGACCCATCTTTTTAACTGATGTGTGCAGACAGGTGTCAACGCTTATCACTAAGAAAGAAATGGAGTGCACATTACAAAAGCAACCACGATGCCCAGTGCGGGGTGCGCCTGTACCAGATGGATGCCATGATTCACCAGCGTGCTCTAGAGATGTGTACTAAATATCTGCCGTCTGTTCAGAACCAAGAGAGTCTAAAGAAAAGTTATACACAAATCCCTCCTCTTATTAGGTGACAAAAAATTAACAAGTTATGGTTCAGGTCCCTCTGCCGCTCTTGCGTAAGCACTTAACACAACCCTGTTACAGTCTGAGACAGCATGAGACTTAGAAGCTGAGCCCAAGTTAATAGTTCTGTAACAGAAAAATGGGCCAAATTTAGTTGGTCATTTAGGCTGAACCCATTATTTCATTGAATACATTTTTTTTTAAACAAAAACAAATTACTCTTTTACACAGAGCATCTTTCCTTTTTCATATAATAGGTGACTCGATTGATCTTGATTTCTTGAGAGTAGAGTCTCTGTCCTATCATCCACAAGTCTTCAATTACACAGGTAGTAACTTTAGGCCTGTATGTTTATGTCTTATTTTTGAAGGGAAAGGCTTAAAAATTCTTATCTCTGGGGCTTGGAGAATTCTATATTGGCAAAATAATTTTTGTTTGGAAGTACCAAGTATATACTGATGGCCTTCCCTTGCAAGCAATTGAGGTACAGAATCTGGGAACAAGTTATGGATTGTCTTATTCTGTGATTTGGCAAGATCTGAAAGAGGTCAATAAACAGTTCAGTCCTCTGCCTGTTAGAAAACAGCCCAGTAGACTGCACCTGCCTCTTTATTAGCAGCCGAAGAGTGAGCACCTAGCTACATGAAATTGAATCTTCTTCTGCTTTGGCACCAATATACCCATAGAGAGTGCTGGAGATGTGTGAAAGACTGAATGTTTCAAAAGAGCCAAAGGTCATTTGTATCTGCGCCAGCAACTGGACCATCCTAAGAACTCCAAGGGCTTAGATGAAGCAGGGCCCGGGCACATCTCTTCTGTCAGTTGCTGAGACTCCTTTTGTTGGCCTATTTATTTATTTATTGAGGAAATTACAGCAGAGTCTAATGCTGTGGTCTTTCTAAGTTTGTTCTGGGTGATTCCCAGCTGATCATTTGTAGTGCTGATTAGTATAAAGCTATAATAATGTATGGTTTTACCTTTGATACATTTAATTACTAGTTTGTAAATCTCAGTAAATATTCTCATGTATTAATTACAGCAAATGTCTCATGCTATGAGAGGTGGGAAGAGGAAAGATGAGGACAGGGACCTGAAAATTATTTTGCTTCACCAAAAATGATAACATGGGACTTTGGCTCACCTCAGCTCTAAATTCATACAACATTTTATAGCACATCTTTTTTTTTTTTTTTTTTTTTTTTTTAAGCTCTGACTGGTTTTGCTGACTTTTTTTGAGAAGCTCGGGCACTAATCCTCTTACTACTCCACATGGCTCGATGTTTATTTTATCACATCAACCTTTATCATGATGTCTATGTATGGTTTTCTTCCCAACAGCAGCTTGCATATATACAGTTTGAGGACTGCTTTTCAGCACCCCTAAATGCCCCCAGATTAGGAGAATAGATGGGAACAGTCAAAGGAGCAGGGGAGTTGAATATGGTCAAAGCATATGATACACGTAAGTGTCATACAAAGCTCATCAGTTTGTACAGCGCATATATCAGTGAATATATACCAATAGAGATGCTCCAGGGAGTGAGGATAATGGCCAGTTGGGAGATTAAAACATAAGGCTTGGTGACTGAGGCCATGTCCAACATCTGGTAATCACCTGGCAGGTTTGTTTTGAGATATAAATAGTATATATTTTGGTCAACTGTAAACATGTTTTTTTTTTTTTTTTTTTTTTTTTAACCCAATCAATGAAGTGTCAGCCACCCTTTGTTTAGATTGGCAACACTGGACAACCTAATGTGCCTGGTTCTGCAGTGTGTCCCGTCTAATTAGCCCTGAAACGCAGTGGTCCTCCCCACAGCACAGACAGAGAAATGCTTGTCTCCTCCCACGGCACCACAAACTCTAAGCCTTAAATATGGCCTGTCTTGTCTCCCATCTTTGCCCCTTGGCAACCCACTTTCTACCTTGCAGTCAGAGTTTTCTTTTTAAATAGAAAACAAAGTTTGACAACTCATAAAACTGTCCAGAATTTTCAAATACCCTGACTAAAATCTGGTGGATATAAAAAGTGTGATTTTCTGATAGTGGTTGATTTAGCTTCTGACGGCTTCTCTGTGTTCTTTACTGGGCCAGTTGCTACTCAAAGACTTACTACTATTGTTTTTCTCCATGCCTGGAAAGTTTTTTTCTCTGATCCTTCATGTCTTTTTAGCACAAATATTACCACCATTAGAGATATTCTGATCACCCTTCCCAAAGTGAAGCGGCTACCACCAGCTAGGTAGTTTAAGACCCACTCAGTCCCTCTTTTCCTATGCCAAGAACGCAGAGCAACCCTTCGCCGGGCATTTCTTAGACTCTCCTAAAGCTTGGATCCTAGAAAAGGTTTATTTTCCACCAACAAAATGCAGGGCACCCGTTTTATGGCTCAAAGCGTTTCCATTTGTATGGGGCTGAGCATCCTGGAGCGGGCACAGCTTGTGCAGAAGTGGCATGAGTCTAGAGGAAGCGAGCAGTAGCCTCTGTGTCCAGAGCTTGCATCGGAAAGAGGCAGATCCCTGATTCAGTGGCTTTTGCAACAGCAGTAAGAGCTGTTGCCTTTTCGTTGGGACTTAGACCGGATCTGCAGTCAGCTGGAACATAGCACCTCCCCAATCCAAGAACTTCCTATACCAGAACCGGCATAGGCTGGGGAGTGTTCTTCAGAGATGAGCCTAGTGCCTGCTCCACCAGGCCTTGAAATGATTTGTCATCTTTCCACTCCCTGTATACTCATCCACTGTCTGTAAGGCATTGGTTGCAGGATTGGTTTTATATCCTGAGTGGATATAAAAACTATGGATCCTCATATCATATATATATGCCTATTATTTGCATATAACATGCATAGCCTTTCATGTACATTAAATCAGCTCTAGACTACTAGAATGCCTAACCTAATGTAAATAGTTGTTTTCTGTGTGTTTTGGGAAGTAATAACAAAATCTGTATGTGGTCAGTGCAGATTCATTTTTCTCAAATATTTCTCATTCATAGATTCAGAAACTGGATATGGAAAACCAAGTGTGAAGCTGCTTTCTGTTTGAATAAGAGAGAGTAATCCCATTGTCTGCAATAGGTCCAATGTAAGTGGTTTCATAAACTTTTCTTTGGTGTGTTTGTCAATTTTTCTTCACTCTTACAAGAATCTAAATTGTACTGTATTTATATTGTTGCTGGCCACTAAAATATAAGTGTAGAGAGAATGAAGTCTTTCCTCTATCACATTCTATTCTCAGCACTTAGAAACATGGGGAGTGTCCCATGTTTTGGGGGTGAATGAATAGGTCATAGACATTTGCTGAGGTACCCTACCCCACCCCCAGTAATCTTAGCAGGAGTAGGGTTTGCTCTGCAGCAGTCATCTTTAATTTGACTCACTCAGTTGTATCAGGGCCAGCTCCAGTTTCATTCTTCTGACTCAGCAATGGGAATGTGCACTTCTGATAATGGTGCCAGAGTTAAGTCCTTGAGTTCTCTAAAAGCGCTGCATCGGGAAGCTTTGGCTAAATGGAGCGCCTTCACAGCTCATCAGCAGAACAATGATTAGCTGAAATTTGCTATCAGCGGTATCAGCCAGTGGGTCAGAGACCGGACAAGTGAAGACTAGCCCAGCTTGGCCATTGCAGACCCTTCTTGTTTGAAAAACTATCTCACTAACAATGACAGGTCTGGGCAATTTCCTGAAAGATTGCCCAGGTCATTCCATCCATTCTAGTTGCTTGTAAGACTTTCCCACGTATCAACTTGGCTTTATTTTTCATTCTGTAAAAGTTGTCATAAATTCAAAGCATGCCCTAGCAAACTCAACAATATTTGCCCTTTAGTGGGAGTCCACCTTCCCTATTTCCTAATCCCAAGGGAGTCAAGGGGTTTAGAAATAGGTTTGTATGTGGTCTTTTTGCTTTGTTTAAGAAGCTGAGTACTGGGGTTCTCATGATAGAATGTTTAGTGGTGAATTATTCATCTAAAATGATCTCTGCCTCATTCAATATTTTAATCCTTACTGCTGGGGTATACAGTCTGGTACATAACGGGTGTCGATAATGCTTTGAAGAATGATTGAATGAGTGAATCATCCCACTTTGCTGCTTTTTTATTTTTTTTTCAAGCTGGCAAAAGGTTAATATATGCTGAGAAGACAGTATACGGGAAAAACATTCCACATATGACTTTGATTCTATTCAAATGTGTTCCTGTAGCCAGGCAGGATTTCATTAACATTTCCTCCACTCTGCGCCTGCTGAATATCACTGCAAGGTTTAGTTGACAAGTGCCATTCACAAGTCACATCCCCAGACCTAAGAGAGAATCTCTCCACGTGACGCTTTTTTTTCCTCAGTCCAGACACAAATAAGACAGAAAATGTCAAGTGGTCCTTTTTAGAACTCTTGTATAGACTGGTGTGCTTCTCTAAGGTCAGGGCAAGCACCCACTTCACATCGCATTCATGTGGGAGATGGCCAGCAAAGACAGGTAACCTTCAAAGGAGGCTGTCACAGGCAGGAAGGGTACAGGCTGAGAGATGAATCCTTCCTAAAACGTCACATCTTCTGGTTGGCAGAAGAAGGGACTCATGTCAGGGCAGGAGACCCACTGGCAGGCAGAAGCTGCTGGTTACTGATTAATCTGGGCAGGCATTTTAGAAGCGAAAGAACAACCTAGAGTTCAGGCTAGGCAAGCTCTTGCAGGCTTTCAGCTGGTAGGGGAGTGGGTGGGGGAAAGGGGAGGTGAGAGAAAGGACATGGTGCGGGTATCTTCTGCGTGGTGGAAGGAGGGTGTCTCCTCTCAGAGACAACCAGTGTCTCTTTCTTCTAGAAGCTGCCAGAAACAGATAGTCCAGGGCTTTGCCAGCTGTCCCAAAGGGCACACTCTCTTTAACAATATGTATACCATGGTTACCTCTGGCACATTTTTGTTTTTGTTTATTATTATTATTTATTACCATTTATTCAATTTGTATCCCAGCTGTGGCCCTCTTCCTCATCCCCTCCCAATTCCACCTTCCCTCCCTCTTCTCCTCCTATGCCCCTCCTCTAGTCCACTGATAGGGGAGGTCCTCCTCCCCTTCTATTTGATCCTAGCCTATCAGGTCTCATCAGGACTGGCTGCATTGTCATCCTCTGTAGCCTCCTAAGGCTGCACCCCCCAGGGAGAGGTGATCAGAGAGACTGTCACTGAGTTCATGCCAGAGAAAGTCCATGCTCCCTGTACTAGGGATCCCACTTGGATATTGAGTCTATGGGCTATATCTGAGCTGGGGTTTTAGGTCCTCTCCATGCATTGTCCTTGGTTGGGGTATTAGTCTCAGCAGGGCTCCAACCTTTGAGCACATTTGAGTGTAAATTCCACCCTTAAAATGCTGGTGCTTTCACTTGCTTACAGTGGTATAGAAAACCTCGAGTTGCTTGTCCTATTCATATTCCATAAACATTCAACCGAATCCTTCCAAAGTGCTGACACAAATATATGTATGCCATTTTGTAGATAAGGCATGCAAAGGGTCCAAGAGTCTAAATAAATTGTTCCACGTTATGGCTGAGATCGACAGAACTTACTGTCTCCAATGAAGAAATGTTGTCCCTTTTTAGGAGACTGAGCCACTCAGGTTCTTTGTCAATTTCACAAGATTTTTATATTTGCCCCCAAGGGATGCTACTTGCCATAACTGGGAGCTTACTGTTGATTTTTGTTCTTGGATTTTTTTTTGTTTGTTTGGATTTGTTTTTCAAGGCAGCGTTTCTCTGTGTAACAGTCATGGAACTTTCTGTAGAGCAGGCTGGCCTTGAACTCACAGAGATCTGCCTGTCTTTGCCTCCTGAGTGCTGGGAAAGGTGTGCACCGCTACACTCAGCACCGCCCTTGGATCTTCCACTTCAATTTAATAACCTAAGATCAAACTACCCTCCTTCCTCCTCCCACCCATCCTTCTCCCCTAGTCCACGGAAAGGGATATTTCTCCTCTCCTACTACCTGACCCTAGCCTATCAAGTCTCATCAGGACTGCCTGGATCCTCTCCCTCTCTGGGCAGGAAAGGTCGACTTGCCAGGGGGAAGTGATCCAAGAGCAGGCAAAGGAGTTCATGTCAGAGACAAACCCTGCTCCCCTTACTAGGGAACCCACATGGAGATTAAGCTGCCTATGGTCTACATTTGAGCAGGAGTTCTAGGTCCTCTTCATTCATGGTCCTTGGTTGATGTATCAGTCTCTGCAGGCCCCTATGGGTCCAGACGTTTTGGCTTTGTTGGTCTCCTTATGCAGCTCTGTCCTCTCCGGGGGTCCTTCTGTTCCCCTGCCCCTTCTCCCATCAGACTCCCTGTACTCTGACCTAAGTTTGGCTATTTCAGTCTCTGCATCTGCTTTGATCCCCTACTGGCTGGAGTCTTTCAGGATATCTTTGGTAGGCTCCTGTCCTGTTCCCCTTCTTCCGTAGTGTCTGGTGTCTATCCTGTTTGCCTTCTGAATTAGCACTAAGCATGCTCTGTAGAGTCCCCCTTGTTGTTTAGCTTGTTTAGGTCTGTAGATTTTAGTATGTTTATCCTATATTATATGGTTAAAATTCAGTTATAAGTGATTATATACCACAAGTGTCTTTCTGGTTCTGTACTGCACTCAGGATAACCTTTTTTGGTTCCATCCATTTGCTGGCAAATTTCATAATTTCCTTATTTTTAATAGCTCAGTAGTATTTTATTGTGTGAATGTACCACAATTTCTGAATCCATTCTTTGGTTGAGGGACATTTAGTTTTTTCCCAGATTTTGGCTATTACAAATTAAGTTGTTATGAAAAAACATGGTTGAGCATTTCTTTAAGTTCTTTTGGAGCCATTAGAAATTCCTCTGTTGAGAATTCTCTGTTTAGCTCTTTACCCCATTTTTAATTGGATTATTTGGTTTGTTAGTGGTTAATATATTGAATTCTTTATATATTTTAGATATTAGCCCTCTGTTGGATGTAAGGTTAGTGAAAATCTTTCTCCCAATCTGTAGGCTGCTGTTTTCTTCTATTGACAGTGTCTTTTGCCTTACAGAAACTTTTCAGTTTCATGAAGTACATGAGATGTTGGTGTTCTTTTCAGGAAGTTGTCTCCTGTGTTAATGAGTTCAAGGCTCTTTCCCCCACTTTCTCTTCTATTAGATTTAGTGTGTCTGGTTTTATGTTGAGGTCTTTGAGCCACTTGGACTTGAGTTTTGTGCAGGTTGATAAATATGAATATATTTGTATTCTTCTACATGAAGACATCCAGTTAGACCAGTACCATTTGTTGGAGGTACTTTCTTTTTTCCATTGTTTAGTTTTGGCTTCTTTGTCAAAAATAAAGTGACCATATGTATGTGGGTTTGTTTCTTTGTCTTTGATTTGATGTTCTTAATGTCTCTGCTAAAATGTCAGTTTGTTACCTATGAAGATTGATGTAGTAAAAATAATGTTAACATTTTACATATGAACACCAATTTCTCTTCTTGGATTTTCTTACACATTAACCAATGGCTCTCTGGGTTAGTTTATAAGAATAGGTAGCACTAGGCCAATGAGTTGACTCAGGGAGTGAAACTACAAGTTTCCAAGTGTGGTAACCTGGGTTCTGCTTCTGGAATCCAGATATTGGAAGGAGAAAAACAACTCCTTCAAGTTGTTCTCTGACTTTCATATTTGTACTATGGCACGTGTGTGTTCCTACATAAATGATAGCATGCGCACACACACACACACACACACAGAGTAAGAGAGAGAGAGAGAGCTTCCCTCCATACATGTACTATGGTATGAATGTAGTCACACATGAACATGAGCGCACACACACACACACACACACACACACACACACACACTCTGTGGGGAGACAACACAATGAGAAAAAAATTAGGGATTAGACAGATAAGTAAGTAGGGCTTGTCGGAGAAGGGCATCAACATCCCTCCCCGATCTTTCAGGATGATCCAGTACAACCTGAAGCACAGAGAGAAGTCAGCATAGCACATAGATGTGGCCATTAAAGGGGTGAGGATGAGTTCATGAAAGCCAAGAAGCCAAGACGTGAGCTTTGGATATAGGAAAAAACCTGCTTCCAGGATTACATCTGTAATTAAAAAAATTTAGGTAAGCCTTATCAATTTACCACTAAATAATTATATTTTACTGACGAGACTATTTTTTATTAACAATTTTGTCCTGGTAATCCTAGAGGGAACATAGAAACAGATGCTAGGGATCAAGGAGGAGAACCAGCATGGGTGTGGGAAAGTCCACGAACATATTTCTGATGCCATAGCTGGGACCGGGGTGTCTTTATCAGCAGTTTTCCATTTTTAGATCAGGAAGTTTAGGTAGACTTGGAGAGGTGCACATAGAAGTTCAGTCACAACATGGACTGTGGAATGTGCCATGGCTATTTGCCTCCCCAGGATGTGGGTGAGTTCAACTGTCCCATGGAAGTTTCAGGATTCCCCCTCTACTCTCCCAATCGGAGAAACTCTTATGTACAGCTTTGTCCTGATCTTGTCCTGTAATGCACTCTTAGCCTCACAGATCTTTGACAGTTTGTTGTTTCCCTGTAAGTCATTTCCTGAGGTCTCACAAACTCACATCTTCCTACCACTGGCTTTTCCTCTGGCAAGCAGGAAAAGCTGGCCTGGGGCAGGCTTGCCAACCATGCCAAATCTGGTTTTCATTTTCTCTGTTCTTTGCTCCATTTCAATGGAAGTTAAGTGTCTGGTACCCTTATCCTTTTCTTCCGCCCATGGCTACCCTCTTAACTGGTTTATCTCTTTTGCTCCAGACAAGCCCATGCTTTGGATTGTTCTCTTCATCCATCTGAGCCTTATCCAAACTTGTCTGTTCCAAGCTTCCTTGTTTCAGACCTTCTCCTTGTGGGTAATACCAGGTCATGCAGATAAAGGAAAAACAAATTCATATGTTAGCTAACTAATGTATCATGCCTGTTAAGCAACACCTTGACCTGTCTCAATACTGGCTTTGTTTGTGCCGGAAAGACTCCTTGAAGCATAGGCCTGATGGAAAACTCCAGGACTATCGCAGACCACCTGGGAGACATCTCAGTCACTGTTCACCTCACCCCCTGGAGTCAGCTGCCCCTCTGTGTCTGTGTAAGACAAGCCCTGGGAGGTTTCAGAGTCTAGACTTGTACTTTATTTTCACTCCAAGAAGATCTTGGCAAGTAGCTATAAATCTCCCTGGAGCCTCGAGGGTCTTTCTCTGCAAAGTCAGTGTTAAACAGTAAGAGGGCAATTTCCTTTCTGTATGTGGTGACCTGAGTCACTACACAAGTTTTGGCTACTAAATTATTTCAGAGTCTTCTGCAAGTACTGAGTGCCCCAGAAAGGCTTAATAAAAGATTTGGATGAAATTTCCCCTGTTAGTTGGATGGGATGTTGAGATTGGATATTTGGCAGAGTCAACTGCTGAAAAGAGGACTTCTTATAATGCATTAGAAAAAAAAGAGCTAAATGAAGTATTCATAGTCATTAAATGCTTTCTGCCCTTTAAAAATTACCCCAGCCTGGCAAGGCTGGAAGCTGACTGTTGCCAACCATTGTCCAGTTTTTTGTGATGCTATCTCAAGGTATCTTTGAGACACACTGTGCTGTGATGGTTTTTAGGTTGGTACAGGGCAGTCCCAGCATTTGAATCCCATTTCTATAGACTTAACTGTGTGGAACATACATGCTTCCAGATGTTAGCCCAAAGAAATCCTGTCCACTTGCCTTGTTCCAGAAGCCACCCAGGATTGGATTTAATAATACTGAAAGACAGAACACAGTGTCCTGGTTCAATGACACCAAATTTCTCATGAAAGCGTTTGTAATTTCCCATTTTCTCTGAGCTTGTCACATTCAATAGTCACTTGCTCTTGCCTATATGGAGGAGTATGTTTTTGAAGACCTTAAGTTCTGTCTGTGAAAAGGGTCATCGATTGGACCTCATAGCCAGATCTGAACACCCCAGAGGAAAGTCTGTTTCAAATTTGACCAAGTTTTGGATCCTGAGCCTTGACCAAGGTTTGGACTTGAGACAGAAATGCTGAAATCTAAAGAGAAACCAGAATTTCCTTTGCGATGAGCAGAAGTCACTTATTTTAAAATTTTACTTTTTAAATTGATATCTCATATTGTTTTCTCGGACAAGAGGGAACAAGGGGACATTGAGCATTTGACTATATATCAGTTCTTCCTTCTCCTCCAAGGCAACTGGCTTATATTTCTGTGGTGAGACCTTCTATGGTTGTTTTATGAGACTACATATACACTTCAAGAAGTAAAGGCAAGGCTACTTGGCCATCAATATTCTACTGGTTTGCCTGGGATCATGTGCAGCAGCTTTTTCCACTACTATGACAAAACACTTGACAAAAACAGCTTGAGAAAGGCAAGGTTTCTTGTGGCTCACAGTTGAGAATATGGTGTTTTTGTTACTTTTCTGTCCTGATAAGACACTATGACCAAAACAACTTAGAGAAGATTTCATTTGGGCTCACAGTTTCCGAAGGTGAGTTAATACCCATCGTGGTGGAGAAGATGGCAGCAAGCAGGCCAGCATGGCGCTGGAGCAGCAGCTGAGAGATCACATTCTGATCTCCAAGTAGGAGGTGGGGAACAGTCTCACAGACTCTTCCCAATGACATACCTCCTTCAAGATCCCACCTCCCAGACCCTCCTAGGCAATTCTACCAACTGTGGACCAAATCTTCAAATATCTGAGCCTATGAAGGTAATTCTCATTCAAGCAACCACGTAGTCCATCGTGGCTGGGAAGCCATGGCGGTGGCAGCATGTGGTCATGCTGTGTCTATAGTCAGGAAGTAGAGAGAAATGTATGCTGGTACTTGAACCATCTTTTTTCTTTTCACTCAGTCTTGGTTCCTAGCCTATGGAATGGGACCACCTACATTTATTGTGGGTCTTTTCATTTTGATTAAGCCAGTTTCCAAACTGCTTCACAGACATGCCAAGAGGTTTGTTTCCTACATCCTGTTTGATTTTTAGATCCTGTCAAGTTGCCGATCATTATTAACTATAGTATTATGTTTCTTTAAGGAAAATTATTTTGGGAGAAGATTACTATATGTTCACTGTGGAAGTATAGGGGACCAATTCTTTTTTGTGTGATAGGAAAACCCAACAGGATAGAAATCATGCCTGGTACTGG
>NW_026586463.1:751095-771505 GCF_907164565.1 Psammomys obesus
TCGGCAACTTGACAGGATCTAAAAATCAAACAGGATAGAAATCATGCCTGGTACTGGAAACCTAGCCACCTTTCCAGCATTAGTGAGGCCTTTGACTCTAAAGTCAAAGTCTCTAAAGAATTATCGACTACTGCCGCTTTGCTAGACTTGTGTAATTTCTTACTATATTCTGAATTTTATCCTTACATCCACAATTAAGTGTATCAGATGGAGATGGTCGCATAACACTGCAGTTGGAGACAGTGCAGAAATCAATGGATTATAGGGAATCCAGCCCCAATACATACATCCACACCTCCACTCTTGCACCTGTGGCTTGGGGAACATTTTGGAAGAGGGGTTGGAAAGATTGTAAGAGCCAGAATCCTAGGAAGTCTGCTGTGAAACAGTCTGTATTAGGAATGGGTGCATAAACAGGACTGGGAGTTTAGCAATAATAGTGGATGTGTTAACACAGAAGGGGGGAAATTTCGTGAGGTTACACCCCTAGACAAAGAACTGTGGCAAATATTGACTGCTGGGAGAAGAATTAGGCTTTCCTGGGATGAGCTATTTTATCAGTTATCCAATGTAGAGTGGTCAGCCTTGAAACCACACACACACACCAGCACACATACATACACATACACACACATATTGTTCATGTATATATATGTTTAAATTCGTATGTATATACATATGTAACTGCACATATGTGTGTGTGTATATATATATATATATATATATATATATATATATATATGAACAAAAATGGACTCAGCAAGTTCTACTAACATACATCTGTGCACACACACACACACACACACGTATGGATATAACAGATATAACAAAAGAAAAAGAGGCAATCAACTTTAGAATAGGGAGGTATGGAAGAGGTTCAAGGAAGGGTGCCTGGGAGGGCCTGGAGGGAGGAAAGGGAAGGACACATTATATAATTCTATTTCAGTTAAAAACATTTAAAAAAGAAATGGTGGATATTGGAAGTAAGGTTTTGGTGATAAAATTAGGTTGGTAAAAAAAAACTTTAATACTAAAGTGAATGAATATTCAAAACTCAATTTTCTGAAGTTAAGAATTACAATGGTGCTTTTGAGTCTTAGAGCTAGTGTTGGTAAGTCTGTTTCTATAGCTGAAACAAAATTCTATAGACTGGGTGGCTTATAAACAAAATATTGCTTCTTACAATTCCAAAGGCTGGCTAGTCCAAATCAAGATACTTTAGGATGTTGGCTTGACAAGGAAAATTTTTGTAGTTCATGGTTGGCTGTCTTTCCATTGTGTTCTCTCATAGTAGAAGTGGAGAGATCTCTCTGGAGTCTCTTTAATAAGGGCACTGATCCTGTTTACTATTTAATCTGTTAAAGTTCACACCTATAAATATTGTCACATTAAGGACTGGGTTTTAACATATAAATTCTGTCTGTACCAGACACAGAACAGGCCCCTGAATCCGTTGGTAACTCATCTATTTTATACTGAGCCGTGTCCCCAACTCTGCTCCTCTCGTTAATTGATCCTTATCATTTTACCAGTGTTCATGTTGGAAAAGAAGAATGGGAAGTGAGACATAATCTTATGCTATCATCTGATGATCTAGAAATAATGATCTTTTTCATGGAATCATTTTCCTATCCCCGAGCTTAATGATCTTATAATTGATGACAATTCTTGCCAGGTGCAGCAAGTTTCTATAGAAGTAAGAGGTCTAGATACATCCACTGTATTTTATGCTCACCATTCATCTAGTTCCATTATCTCCCTCACTCTGGACTGCTTAATGAGTAGAATCTCTTACCCTTTAAACACTTCCTGTGCATTTTCTGAATATCCCCTTTTCCCCAGGACCTGGGAAATCAATCCATAGTCTGTCTCTGTGGATTGATTTATTCTTAATGTTTAGATAGATGAGATGATAAAACATGGGATTTTTTTTATCACTTGGCATACTTTTTTCTATGTTCGTCCAGACCATAACTTGTATTAGTATCTCATTTCTTTTCATGACTGAAGAGTAGTCTATTATGTGGATATACTACTTTTTGTTTAACCATTTATCTGTTGATTAATATCAGGGATTTTTCATACTTTGGCTACTGTGTCACTACGAATATGCATCTACCTGTCTTGTTTGAGTGTCTCTTTTCTTGTTGTTTAGCTATATACCCAGAGCTGAATTGTGGGGTTGTGTGGTCCTATGTTTAACCTTTCAAGGAAACACCAGGATATTTTCCATAGTGGCTGAATCACTTTGGTCTTCAACAAACCTGTGAGCCAAAATTGACCCTTATCTGTTTCTGTTGACAAACCTACATTGAGGAAGAAGCCATCTGAGCATAAGGTAAAAAGTGGGTATCCAAATCCCAGAGTTCTGAGTCTGTGTCAGAATGTTTTTCTTGAGTCTTAGAGCCCAGTGCTTTGGCTTTAGTCTGCCTGAGCTTCTAAATTTTCCACACTGTCAACAATATTTGTCACTTCTGTTTAGCATACTTTGAAACCATTGTATTCATGTCATTTTCCGTAGTCAATGAAATATTAGACTTTAATTTTATCAGTCTCTAGCACTTGAATGCTACAGAGCATCTGATATTATCTGAGCTCCACTTCAGAATAATTTATTCTCCTTTCCCTCTGATCCTGTAATTCATCCCTGTGACTTTCTGCCTTGATCGTTTTTGAGCACAGCACTTACTGTCAGGGTGAGTTCTCTTTGTCGTGACTGTGCATTACGCATGGCAGCTTGTACATGTCAGCACTGATTCACACCCCAGCTCCGGCTTCATGGTCTTTATTTGAATCCACTCGATTCAGAAAACCAAGTAGTAGTGCTTACAAGTTCCATCTGTTGAGGATTCTGCTATGAGAAGGTGCACAGGTGAGAGGGAGAAGAGTGACCAGAACAAAAGAGGAGGTACATTCTCGTGTTTTAGTCTCCCAGCTGGCAAAGGGATGGTGAGCGGAGAACGTGTCCAGCTAGACCTACAGAGCTTGAGGAGGTAGGGAGGGACAAGAATGGCCGTGTAACGTAAGAAGTAAATGGGGCCAAGGATGAGGCTAATTACCTCTGGCAGGCTAGATTTGCCTGCTATCCCTGGCTCAACTGCTGAATTAAACTTTTAGGAAAAAATGAGAAAGGCAGAATTCAGGTTCTTTCAGCCTTGGGACTGTTGCCATTTGTGCTACGTAATCAGTGCCTTGTGCTGGAGCTGCTTTACTGTTCACTGTATACTTAGCAGCCTCCCTGGCCTGCCCCCAATAGATGTTAGTTGCACCTCACCACCCCAGTACATAGCTTAGGAGGCAAAGCTCACTCTTAGATGAACGAAGATTTCCCTTTGGCTTATCGGTTGGTGTTATTAATGAGTTGTTTGAAAGAGTTTATTGAGGCTCTGCCACATACCAGGAACTAACGTGTGTCTATCTTATTAGGGACAAAGTCTAGAGTATGGATTCAGACTCAGGCAAATTTTCTGTTCCATAAGACTTCTGATCTAGTGGAGAAAGAAATGTGCTAAGAATAAGCATACAAACTTAGAGGGAAGTGTGTTGGTCAGCTTTATGTTTCTGTGAAAAGTGTGAGATAATGAGCAAACAGACAAGGGGTCTATTTTGGCTCACAGGTTTGGAGGTCTTTATCCATTTTGCTTCTTTGCCTTTGTGCCTGTGTTGTGCACAGGAAGGGCACGTGATGGAGCAAAGTCATTATCTTTATGTCAGGTAACAAAAAGAAAGCTCACAAGTGGTTGGAATCCTACTGTGTGCTCTGAAAACACACTCCCAGTAACCTAAGACCTCCCCCTATTAGGCCATACCCACTAAAAGTATAGTACCTTCTAATAGCACCAGGCTGGGGACCAAGCATTCTAGATCCCAACTACTGTGGGAGACCTTTAGGGACTATGATCAGAGAGCATCTTCCAAGGTTCCCACAATATGGGCTCCATTTTGAGAGCATCTCATGCATTCACTTGTGGGCCCATGATACCACACTGCTTTACAGCAAAGGAATCTCCGGAGGATAAAAGTGAAGCCAATAGTAAATGCTGGAGTCTGGATTTTGGACCTTGATGATTGTCATCCAAACCCAAGTTTTTAGGTACTACCTAAGATGAATTGAAGTGAAATCTGAAGGATGAGGAGGTATCCACTTGCTGAAGAAAAGGAGGGAAACATGTTCCAAGACAGACTGAAGAAGCAAATAGATAAGCTTGGAAACAAGAGGGCAGAGATCACAGAAAAGTCACCATGGCTGGAGGCAGTGTTTGGACAGTGCCTTCATCCAATGGTGACCCACGGAGTGAGGGGTTCCTAATGAGGGGAAGAATATGCTTAGGGTTTTTATATTATATTTAATATTTGCCACACTCTAACGAAGAAGCAAAGGCTTACGTTTTGCTCAGGGAGCAGGAAGAACTCAGGAAGACAACTGTTCTGCTGAGGTAACTCAAGTTTTTTCAGTTCCCTTCTTCACAGAAACATGACAATCTGTGGCACCTTCTAGCTGGGGTGAGGTTGGGCTGTTCAAATACAACCAGGTCACTAAGCACAGGTTCCATTCAGGGCATCTGGTAGGCTGGGTTTGAGGGCAGGAAATTTCATCTGCTGTGGTTTGAACTGCGTGTGTGGACATAGAGATGATTCCAAGCATCACCACAAGCGCCCTTTAACTTTGTAATGGCCTGGTCTCTGTTTATTGTCTCTCAGGCCAATTCACACTCATCCTTTCATCGTACTCACCCCTCAACTCTGCAGGTCTTCCCTGGGACACGGAGATTGTGACCTCTAGTAAGAGCCACTCTGTTTAGAGTAGCTGGCAGGTAGGTGTTCTACCTGTCTGCCCCTGTGTAAAGGTGTCCACTTCCCAGCTGTCTCTGCGGTGGAGCTAGGGCCTTCCTCTGTTCTCTTGAAGACAGTGTCTTTGCCCTCCAGGTAAACTTCTTATGAATGCTCATTTGATTATAAATGTGCAATTGTACCGTGTCTTTTGCACTGGCCCCATTCTCTGGGGATTAGGTTGAGCAAAGCTTCTTGCTCGCTTTAATCACACATTTTGGTGCTGCAGAGATTTGCTGTGATGTTGGATCCTCCTCCTCATACCATCCAAAATGCTTCGCAGTGCTAACCAAATTGAAATGAGCCCCTTCATCTTACACACAGATAATTAAACTTCAAACACTATTTATCTTGGTCCCCAAATCCTCAGAATGCAGAAGCAAATTAATTTTAAATCTATATCTGCTTTAAATAGTAATTGTTTAATCAACAGGCTTGATGTATAATTATATTCTTTGTTCGTGCTCCTTGAAGGCTTGAATAGACCGCATAATTCCTGAGTTGCTTTCATTTCCGTAATGAAGTCATGTGACAGATTCTTGCTATATTACAGTTGACTGCAGTTGCTTCTCTCCCACCCCCTTTTAGATTAGCAATGGTTTCTCAGGAGCACTTAGATCCTAACAGCTCGGCTTAACAAGGAGCTCTTGGTATTTAAGCTTAATCCTTCTTCTTCGTTCAACTAATAATTTACTTAGGCACAATCGATTTTACTGGCGCTTTATCGTTCAGAGTTGAGGCTTCTAGGCTTCTTGTCCTTCCTTTGAACTCATTTTCTTAAAGAACTCCCTCATGCCTCCCTTGACCACATAGAAATAACCTATATGAACCTGTGGAAGTCGATATTATCTAGAAAGATGTTATATTTAAGGCTCAATCCGCACAAAAAGTAATATGCTGGGATATTTTTTTTTTTTTTTTACCATCTGGGACTTCAAGAAAAATAAAAGGAAGTAATTTTCATTATTAGAAAAGGTGGCTTTGTCTCCAAGAATTTATTTTACTTGCCTGGATTCATCCCATAAAAATGAGAGCTGGACACTAGATAATTAGGTCAGTGCTAAAATCTATTCTCTAATTGGAGTTTGTTTGTCCCACACAATAGCCCTGATTTTCTCTGGGTCTGTGCTGGAAATGTGATTGCTTAGCCAATCTGGCTCTCATTTCCTCTGTCCATCATGGCCTCCAGCTCATTATCCCTTGGATTTGCTTTTCTCAAGTTCTTACAGTTTTTAATAGTCCTCTTATCTAGGCATGCAAAACTGCTAAAGCATTGTTGATCTTGGAACAATCAATACTGTAGAAACTGGCAGGAGTAATTGGATGTTTGAGAGAGAGAGAATGTCATCTCAGAGGAAGGACACTTCGTGCTCATGTGATCAGATTTTTTTTTCTTCTTCCATCATATTTTAGGTCTGTATCGAGCTGGCACTTTGAAAACTATGTCTAAGTTGCACTAAGTTTTGCACTGGTCCCTCCTGGGTCTCCTTTGCTTTCTTCATTTACTATTCTTTTTTCTATCTGAGGAGGATCTGTGGTTCTGATTACTGCCTCTCTGACTGTGTGCTTCTTGAGTACTATCTGAAGTTTCTATTTTGATCTAGTTGTGTACTGTTATGATTCTTATCATCATTTCCTATCCCTGTTCTGTAACTGCTAGATTAAAAAAATATTTCCTTATTCTTTTGGGTATTTGGGGAATGCATTTTAAATTATGCCTGGGGAATTAATTTCTGCATTTTTCATTTGCCTTTCTACATCATCCTTGCAAATGCTGAATTAAATGCATGTCATGTTCACAAATTAGTAATTATCCTGTATTAGCAGATCTACGATATTTTTGGATAGCGAATGTTGAGCTAAATTCCTTTCTTTCTCTTTACCAGGAGAGTAATCACTATGTAGCTTGAGTTTGTATGTTTTCAAAAGTTTGGAATCATACATAATTATACAAATGATCATGGATATGCTTTGATTAAATGCTATGTCAGCTAAAGGTTAGTGAGGAAACATGAAACAGTTCAGTCTTTCAACAGATGGATTGTGCCATAGAACTGGTTGTGCCATTCTAGCCGTTACAGTTATAATCGAGATGCCGAAGAGGGGGCGGGAAGCATCTCAGAATTTGGCAATGGCGGACGCGTCAGTCTTGGGACGCGTGCACCACATGTTGAATTCGTGTTAGTGGAGCCGTGGCTGGGGTGCCCGGGGCAGCCATGAGGTGAGAGCACAGAGGAGCTGTTTGTTTGGGGAACTGGAGAATCTGCCGAAGTGGTCCTACAGGGTACCACCTGGGCAAACAGAAAAGAAAAATAAAAATGGACGACTTAGCTTCTCCCTTCCTCCCACCTTGGTCAAGCTTTCTGGCCTCCCTTTGCCTCATTACACATGGAGTCCCTTGGCAAGAGATCCAGTTCCTGTCCAGAATGGACAGAGGAAGTATGGAGAGTGAGGCTGAGAGCCAAGAGACTGCTGGTGGACAGATGTGGTGTGCTTTACCTCAGCCAGCTCTACTCAGCCCAGGAGTCTCCTACAGTCTCTTTTTCTATGAGCTAGCCAGTGCACCAGTGGCCATTGTCTGCCTCAACGGTCCATTCTGAGCAGCACTGACAGGCTGGTCCTCTGCCTTCCCTTCCTCATGATTACCCCTAAATATTAGCAACTGGGTCTGACTCACCAGGACTGTCCTCATTTGCATTGCCCTGACAGCTCAGATTCAATCATTTGCTAGCACATCTTAAAAAAAAAAAAAAAAAAACAACTCATGCTTTTTTTTCTTGAATATTTATTCTTTTAAATATGTGTCCATGTATGTGTGCTTTGCCTGTACTTATATATGTGTACCCCATGCTTGCCTGGTACTCTCTGAGGCCAGAAGAGGGTGTTGGATATCTTGTAACTGAAGTCATGGACAGTTGTAAGCTGCCATATGCTTACTCGGAATTGAACTCCAGTCCTCTGAAAGAGCAGCTAGTGCTCCTAACTGCTGATCCATCTCTCCAGGCCCGGCACAGCTTTAGAGCAGCGGTTCTCAACCTTCGTAACTCTGTGACCCTTTCATACAGCTCTCCATGTTGGGGTGACCCCCCAACCACAAAATTATCTCATTGCTACTTCGTTACTGTAATTTTGCTACTGTTATGGATCGTAATATAAATATCTGCTCTACAGAGTATCTGCTACGTGACCCTGTGAAAGGATCGGTCGCCACCCCCCATCAGCAGTCACCACACACAGGTTGAAAACCGTGGAAGAAAGGAGACAAGGTAGATTGATAAGGAAGGCCCCATACTGCGCTGCCAGCGCCTCCCAACATAGAATCCTCAGGCCCTCTTAGCATGCTTTGATAAGATACTACTGGAGGCTCAGCAGGGAAAAGCATCTGTTTTCGGGTGACTCAGTGTGGCTGGAATGGGAGCCAGGTCATGTGAGACCAACCTTGTTTCTGGGACACCGTATTTCCTCTTGGTTTTACTAATGCCCCGAGGAAAGAAGTGCTTTATGGACTAGTGAGGTGTTTCGGTGAGTAAAGAAGCTTGCTGCTAAGGCTGACAAGCTGAGTTTGAGCCCCCGGAGCCACACAAGGAAGGGGAGAACCACCCGCTCTGCAAATTCTGACATCCACACATGCACTGTGATACACAGTATCTGTGATACACAGATACTCACACACACACACCACTAAGCAAATAAACGAGTAAACAAATAAAATTAAAAATATATACACTTTGAAAATAAATTATTAAAGTGTCGGAAAGGTGCTACCTAATAATCCAAACCACCATTTTAGGTTTAAACAATTTCTCCTGTGGTTGTATTATAGTAAAGTTTCCTCACAATTTTTGTGTCCTGTTTTGATGATTTTTTTTTTTTTATGATACTACCTAGAAAGGACATCAAGCTGTCCTTTTGTTGAGCTTTCAGGCGAACCATTTCTGTGTGTAGGCTCACTTTGCATCACTCGAACTTCAGGGTTGGAAAATAAAGTCAATTAAGTTGTAAATAAGAATAACACTGCTCACAGGTTCTCCTTCTTGCTCCTCATGAAACCCCGTCCTGCTGGCAGGGTTAACAAGTATTAAGGTACTGCTAACCTCTTTTCAGGGCTGTGCTAATAGTCTCGCATTTTAGGGGAAGCTCCTTTAGTGTACATGCTGACTAAATCACCTGGCAGAACTGAGGAGGTGTGAATTTTGATTCTGCAGACTGAGGGCGGGGGCTGGGCTTCTGTTTCTTTACCGAGTCCCCAGGTGCTGCTGAAATCATTAAGACACGCAGGTTCTTATAGTGAGCCTAAAACAGTTAGCAGCTGAAAACTCACCAGTGGACAGGAGGAACAGATTTAGGGGTAGGAACATTCTATCCTTCATTTCTATCAGAATTCATCTCTTTGTGCCTCACTTAACCATTTTAAGACTATTATGTTCAAATCCTGTGAGCTGAAGCAACTGACAGATCAGATCAAGGGCCCTAAAACTGAAAGAGCAGAAATCAGGAAGGATTTCTATTTTATTAATAGTGGTAACTTAGGTGTGGCTGACACTGGTATTTGTGTAGGTGGGCATGTTTTTTCTTACAATGGCGTCTGGCATTTTGGCATTTTACTCGAGGAAAGGGTGACTGCAGATATGAAGGCCCTGGGAAATTTTTGAAAGTAAAAGAAAGAGCATTGGTTTTTCGAGACAGGGTTTCTCTGTATAGCCTTGGCTGTCCTTGACTAGGCCAGGCTGGCCTTGAACTCACAGAGATCTGCCTGCCTCTGCCTCCCTGAGTGCTGGGATTACAGGCTCGTGCCACCACACCCAGCTAAGAACATGGTTCTTAGGTGTAGCTCCCAACTCACTGAAGTCTCCATAAAAAAGGAAGCACCTCTAGGTGTTTGGAGGTTAGCTTGGCTTCAATTTTTTATTCTCTTTCTTCGTTGAGTTCCAACAAATGTCATGGCTATGAAGGCAAGGAAATCATTCCTCAGAGAGGCAAAAGATGTGTGCCCATTCGCCAAGCATGCATGAATAGCGACTGAGTGCTTTTGGTGGCCAATAGACTCGTGTCTAGAAGGCAGCAAGGGCTCCCCATTCAACTACCTTCCCTGGCCATGTGTGGGGAAACAATTGGAAATTTCACCTTGGTGGGCAGGTGTGTTACACCTTTAAGGGCATAGATAGAGATTCTCTGACAAGCACATTGTGGACTGCCTGTGTGAGCATGGGAATTTAGACACGCCCTTTCCTTCAACACCTCCTTGGTCTCAGGAAAGTCTGCTGAGGTACCTCTTTAATTTTAGAATCCCGCTGAATGCTTCAGTAAGAATCCAGGTTAACCTGAGGTACTAGCAAGATCAATCCTTTTTCTTTTTTTCCCCAAAAATCAATACTCTTATTTCCTATAATTCAACCCCTTGCCTCTCTCCCCAGGCTCCATAGTTGGTGAGAAAGCCTCACCACTTCCATTGCCAGACATTTAACTGTCTATTATCCGTACCATCTGCTGCAGATTTTTCTGTCGTATTTTAAGATTTTAATGAAGCTTTTTGAAATTTGTTCATTTTACATCCGTACACTAACCATTCTACTAAGGACTCAGCTCAGATTTCCTTGGCCATCTGGAAGAAGATTGGATCAATCTCATATATGTTATTGATTTTGGAACTGACTCATAACTGCTTTTTGAAGATTTATACAGTTTTTATTCATTGATCATGTTCCAGAATGTTCTAACCTACCACTTAAATTTTATTCACAATATGGTATTCCCTTGCTGAAAAAAAAAAAAAAAATATATATATATATATATATATATATAGCAATTCTTATTGATCCTGGTTTGGTTATCTTTAAAACTGTTAGAATCGCAGAACAGGGCAAAAAGATATTATCCACTAGGTATGAGTATCAAGGGTGACCTCCCAGACCTCTCTAGTCTCATCCCACTCAGTCTTTAAGAATGTGCAGCTTTGAATTTGGCTGAGTGCCCTGCCTCCTCAGTCTCTCTTACAGTGGTTCTCAACCTTCCTAATGTTGAGAGCCTATAATACAGTCCCTCATGTGGCAATGCCCCTGACCGTAAAATTATATTTGTTGCTACTTCATAACCGTAATCCTGCTACTGTTATGAGTTGTCATGTAAATGTGTGATGGGCAGTATATCTGTTGTGCAGCTCCCAAAGGGTCGAGACCCATAGGTTGAGAACCGCTGCTCTTATAGGGAAGATGGTAAACTCTGAGAGCGTTGAGGTCTTATGCTTTTGTCCACATCTCTAGATATGTGTCATGTAAATTCCCAGCAAGTGCCAGATGAAAGGGTATGACTGCATGCCCGTGTGGCAGACCAATGCTAAGGGCCAGAAGTTGGAAGCCTTTGGAAGTCTGCAGGACTGATTAGTCCGTTCTGCCAAGTCTTTTCATTCACCCCTGAAGGCAGAGGGAAAAAGAAAAGTGAGACAGGACCATGAAAAGGACTTGTTCTTTGGAGTTAGGTAGAGGTGAGTGTGAGCTGTCTTGCCTCTTCCTGGTGAAGAACCCTTGTGCCCAGTGCTGAGTCTGTGAGATGAGGCTGTAATGAAGAGCAGATGAGACAACATTCCTTATACAGAAAGGCCTCCAAGGTCCTGGCTGGCTAATCCTTGGTGCCCTGCCATCCTTTCTTCTCTAGATTCCACCAATAATGCCTTTTCATAGTTTCTCTAAGCCAGTGGTTCTCTCTCTGCGGGAGGGTGTCAAACTATCCTTTCACGTGAGTCATCTATCAGACATCCTACACGTCAGATATTTACACTATGACCCACAACAGTAGCAGAATTATTGTTATGAAGTAGCGACACAGATAATTTTATGGTTGGAGGATACCACAACACGAGGAACTGTGTTAAACCATTAGGAAGGTTGAGAACCATTGCTCTAGGCTCCAGGATCCTCCATCCCCCTGGTGGTCTGCACACTTCTCTCCACTCTCCCATTCTTTTGCTAGTTAATTCTCATTGAAGCTTCAGAGCTCAGCCTGAGTACCTCTGCCTCCAAGAAGCCCGCCCCGCTCTCCAGCTAAGTGGAATCTTCTCTAAAGCCCACCACGAACTTCCCAAGACTTCTCATAATTGTTGTCAAAAGTAATAACTGTGTAATGAACTCACTCTTTCTAGAACCTAATGGAAGGATGTTCAGATCCATCCCATTTTCTCAACTGCTTTTTGTTTTTTTAAGCTTTGCATGGAAGAGTAAGAGTAACGGAAAGGGAAGAAGACCTAAATGAATATATCCTGGCCCCCTGCAAGTGTCTGAACATTTCTTCCTTGGCTATTCCTTTGAAGCTTACAAGTCTCACCTCTCCTGCTGCAACAGAATCTAGTGGGAGCTTTTAAAAGTTGAAGAGAGCAACTTAATCAGTGTAGCCTGGGTTCTGTTTGTCAGTCTTTTTTTTTTTTTTTTTTTTTAAAAAACATTTTCTGTTTGGTTCCATTGATCCACCATTCTGTTTCTATGCCAGTACCATTCAGTTTTTATTATTCTTGCTCTACAGTACAGCTTAAGATCAGGGATGGAGATACCTCCAGAAGATCTTTTATTGTAGAGGATTGTTTTAGCAATTCTGGGTTTCTTGTTATTCCATATGAAGTTGAGAATTTTTCTTTCCAGGTCTGTAAAGAATTGTGTTGGTAATTTGATGGGAATTGCATTGAATCTGTAGATTGCTTTTGGTAAGATGGCCATTTTTACTATGTTAATCCTGCCAAGCCATGAGCATGGGAGATCTTTCCATCTTCTGAAGGATCATCCTGAGTGAGCTGTCCCAGAAGCAGAAAGACACACACACTATATACTCACTCATATAGACATATAACATAGGATAAACCTACTAAAACCTGTACATCTAAAGAAACTATCAAGAGAGAGGACCCTGACTAAAATGCTCAATTCCCATCCCGAAAGGCAAAGAGGATGGACATCAGAAGAAAATAGGAAACAAATTAGGAACCTGCCACAGAGGGCCTCTGAAAGGCTCTGCCCTGCAGACTATCAAAGCAGATGCTGAGACTTATGGCTAACTGTTGGGCAGAGTGCATGGAATCTTATGTAAGAAGTGGGAAATAGATCTGGAGAGGACAGAAGCTCCAAAAGGAGGGCAACAGAACCAGAAAATTTGAACACAGGGGTCTTCCCAGAGATTCATACTCCAACCAAGTATCATGCATGGAGATAACCTAGAACCCCTGCACAGATGTAGCCCATGGCAGTTCAGTGTCCAAGTGGGTTCCATAGTAATGGGAAAATGGAATGCCTCTGACTGCCTCTGACATAATCTGATTGGTCTGCTCTTTGATCACCTCCCCCTGAGGGGAGGAGCAAACTTACCAGGCCACAAAAGATGACAATGCAGCCACTCCTGATGAGATCTGATAGACTAAGATCAGAAGGAAGGAGAGGAGGACCTCCCCTATCAGTGGACTTGGGGAGGGGCATGCGTGAAGAAGGGGGAGGGAGGGTGGGATCAGGAGAGGAGGAGGGAGGGGCTTATGGGGGGGATACAAAGTGAATAAAGTGTAATAAAATAAAATTTAAAAAGAAATGAAAAAAAATTTTCTGGGTAATTTAACGTGTAACTAAGGTTGAAAACCACTGCTCTGGGTAAGGAATTATTTTGAAAAGACTTTCTTTTTGAGTGTGCAAACCTCTTTGGCTGTGAAAGTTGTGTATTAGTTGGAGTAGGTGAAACACCTTAGCGTTTACTTACACTTCTGCATTGACTATGGTCTTGAGGTTGGGGAGGGGGAAGAAGGAAGAAGAAAGCCGATAGCGTTCTGAATGTGTGCAAGGCCCGGTGGTCGTGATGAGGTGGAGCCCTTTGGACGCAAACCCCATCTTCTTCCGAACTCTACTCAGGGCAGTCTTTGTCGACATGAGCTAAGACTCGTGTTATTTTCAGGTAGTGATAACACAGGGTATTCTTGGCTGTGCCTCATCCCTGACAGAATGCTGGAATGGCTTTAGTATGGGAACAGCTTCCAGGATATTGGCCCTGGGAGGTGCTGTAGAGGGGAGTGGTTTGAATATGCTACTTAATGCCAGTTGGCAAAGATCCTGGGGGAAAGTAAGCAAGCTTTAGCTTCAAAGAATGAATCAGGAGAGTCTTAAAAAGGAGGGAAGTGGTAAAAAAAATATAGAATAATAATTTTAGTATAAAAACTCTCTGATGCTAAGTTTTAAAAACAAGGGTTGGTACTTTCTGGCCTTTAGGTCTCATCCTGCCAAACTGCCCATTTTTGTATGGCCCACAACTGAGAATGCTTTTTATATTTTCAAATGGTTGAAAATAATCAAAAGAAGAATTATATTTCATGACCTATAAAAGCTATATGAAATTCAAATTTCAGTGTTCATAAATAAAATATCACTGGAACACAGCTATACTTCATCCATTTATGTCTTACTGCCCATGGCTCCTTTTGCTATACAAGGGCAGAGCTGAATAACTGCTGTAGGTTGTGTAGCCCACAATAACCTAGCTGTTTACTGTCTGATCCTTTACTGATAAAGTTTGCTCATCACTGTGTGAAAGAATCGGATGAAGGTCTGACAGAAAAGGTTAACCATGATAATACAGAAGAGAAAATGGTAAAGAAAATCAGAGTTAGATTTTTAAATACAATGTACAGTTTCTCAACGATCCCAGGGTACAGTTAGGGTCCTGGCAAAGCTCAGGCATGTGCTAAAATGAAATAGGTGGAAGAGGACTGTTTGCAAAGTGAGAGCAATGGTAAGCAGCCATAAAATATTGGAGGATTTTAATAGGCTACTAGCAAAGAAGTTGTTGTAGCCTCTAGGCCTGAAGGGTTGAAGGAAGGGGAGAGTTTCCAGAATCCAGAATAAAGGGACAATACAGAGAGGCCAAACTTCAGAGCAGTAGAAACTGATAGGTGAAAGACACAGCTATTCATATAAGACCCTTGGAGACCAGCTTTTCCCCTTTTCCAAGTTTCTGAAATAAGAGCCCTCTGGGGACAACGCCGAAAGCCTGCTGGAAACAGCTGGAAGCCTGAAGAGGTGCCTTTATTTTGTATCAGTCACACACCTTGGAGCAGAAGTAAGGCAAAGGAGGGCACAGGAAGACCTGTGGGCGCAAACAAGCTGCTGCGTAGGCGGGCACCACTGTTCCTCTCAGCCCCGCCTTCTCAGTGTGTCCTGTGTGATGGATGTTAGCCACGATGCCATGAGCAATTCCCGCAGCTTGGATTAAATCTGAGAACATCAGATTCCAAGAGCCACCGTCTAAACTCTTACGTCACATGGTGGATGTGGAACTGTAAGAAATTTTAGTTTTACTCTTTTCCAACTCAGGAATATCTTGTGTACTTAGCCGCAGGTCCTTTGGCCTCTGCTGCTTAAATATCTCTTTAATAGGGACCAATTATAGCCTTGTGGTTATTTCTCTCTTCATTGAGTGACCACTGTTATGGATGGAAAGTTCTTTATTTTAAACCTGGGAGGTAATATGTGTTCATTAGCAATATATAAAATTAGGGCCTACAGAGATGTCTCAGGGCTTGAGAGCGTGGCTTTTGGTTCCCAGCACCCATATCAAGGGTTCCCAACTATCTCAAGTCTCACTCCCAGGGTTTCTGTCACCACCTCTGGCTCCCCAGACTCTTGGACTCATGTGCACACACACATATACATGCATGTAATTAAAAGGAACAAGGGTTTTTTTTTTTTCTTTGAGACAGGGTTACTTTATGTAGCTCTGTCTGTGTGTAGACAGGAATGGCATCAAAGATCCACCTGCCTCTGTTTTGGAATACTGGGATTAAAGGTGTGTGCCATCACGCCCAGCTAAAATAAATAAATAAATCTTAAAAAGCAAATACGTGAAAGCTAAACACACCAAAATCTGATGCTCTGGCTCTCCTCCCCACCCCCATTTCCTTAGGTTTCTTCACTTCAAAGTTGGTTAAGAAATACCCACTTGATATTCTTTTTGATGCCCTGTCTCCCGTGTGTGACATCTTTTTTATACCCGGTTGTGTATTTTTTTAATGTCCTACTTCAGTTAGATGGTCGCTTCCCATATTCTCTTTTGCCTTTCTAACTCATAGCCTTTAATCAGAAGGCACAAAGGCATAACTTGGGCTATAGCCTTTACTATTTCCGTTTCTTTTTTGTTTTTAAGTTGGCCTTTTCAAAGGCATGGGAAGCAGGGCCAAGGCTTTCAACGGCTGCCAGTCTTGTATGAAGCAGCTGAAGCTGGCAACAGTGAGAGTGGTCAGGGGAGACTCGTGGCTGGCTCAGGGCTGTGTCCCCACACACTTCAGGAATCAGGTCCCCATGTCCCTGGACGAATGAAGCAGCAACATCTGCCCTTTGTGTCCTCTGCATGGCAGCAGGTGCCTCCCCCTTTTCTGCTGGGGTGCCAACAGAGCAGCTCAATTTTGCTGGTACCTAGGAGTTCATGAAACATGGTGTGGTCTTTCTCAGAACAAAATCTGAGGGCTGTGGACTACAGCAGTGGTCGTAGTGATCGTAGCAAAATTCAATTACGTTTTAATCATTGGGATTTCTTTAATAGTTCTAACACTTGTTTCCAGTGAGCCATCTGTATTTCCACATTTAAGATTCATTTCATAAATAGCCTGCAGAAGTAAAGTTAGAGGTAGTGTTTAAAAAAATAAATATTAGGAAGATGGCGACTAGCACACACAGTTTCCAAGCTGTGGAAGAGAAAAAGTTCTGAGTTGATGAGTGGAAGAACTTCTGAAGCCAGGGAAACAACGGAGAGACTTTCTAAACAACGGGGAACATCTCAGGAGGTGAAAACCTTGGTCTCGGGTCACCCAGGGACTTGTTTGGGGAAGGTGAGAAATGATCCTTTGATCTCTCCGCACTCCCCTCCCCCAGACCTCCCTCCTCCTCGGCACAGCGGACTCGCCTTTCTCAGCGCAGACCTAACTTCCTGGGGCCTGCAGCCCCTGAGGCGGAGCCCCAAGCCCTTAAGGCCAGCAGTACTGTGTCTCGGAGCCCCAGATTCACGCGCGGCAGCTGCACCATCCTCCCAGGGCCCGAGTCTGCTAGACGCCATACTAGCTCCGCAGAATTGCTATCACTGACGGTACAGCCCGCCCAATCCCACAGTGACAGAGAATACGCTATATACTCACCAAAACCAGACAGAAACGCCATACAAGCTAGACACACCAGGCGCTGGGCCTCCGAAGCTTGGAGAGCACAGTGAAGAGACCCCAGGACTTCCCAGAAAGCATCTGGACTAGCAACCCAGTCTCCAGTTACAGCGGGACTTTCTAACCTGGCGGCGGAGCAGCACTGAGCTGGCGGGGCACATCAGCCCTCCAGTTTAAGACTAACCAGGGCCAAACCAGAGAACAGAAAGGCTGGTTACCCCGATTCCCACTGACGTGACCACCCTGAAATCTCCAACTGCAGCAAGACCTCATAACCTGGCAGTGACAACAGCACAGAACTGGCGGAGCACATCAAAGAAGCAGGGCCAAACCAGAGAGCAGAGAGCCCAGATACTGCGATCTCTGCCAAGTGACCTGCTTGTAAGTGAGTGAACCCTTGAGAATCTGCAGCTCCACTGATCCTGGGTCCTTCTAAAACAGAAGCCAGGCATCGAACCCCCTCCCACCCATATACCCACTTTGGGAAACAGAGGGGCACTTGGAACATTGAAGTTCCTGCTCTGTGGGTCTAATTGAGGAGTTAAGGCAGTTAATGCCAGAAATTGCGCTGCGATCATCACCAGCGCCTGCGACATATACATTGCAGAGCCCCTCCCACACACTCAAGGGTTCAACATTAGCCATCACTCTGTCCCTTGAGACACACGCCCATGCCCACTTACACACACACACACACACACACACACACACACACACACACACACACGCATATACACACGCACGCACGCTTGCATTTGCCTCTGTTTGCGCCTGCGTACTTTCCTCCCACAGGTACAGCTAGTCCTCAGCACACGCTAAGGACACGAGACCTCTCTCAACTTCCTGAAGAATTCTCCAGACTCGAGAGAGAGACAGTACCAGTCTGATCGGCTGAATCCAAAAACAAACAGGGAAGGTCTCAGATAAGCCAATGGCCAGGGGTAGGCGAAAGAACATTTCCAACATAAATCAGGACATCATGACTTCACCAGCAAACCCCAAAATCGATGGATACTCCAATTCATCAGAAGCACAGGAAAATGACCTTAAAGCCATGCTTGCTCAATTATTTGAGGCTCATAAGGAGGAAATGAACAAATCTTTCAAAGAGTTGGCCAGTCAATTGGAGGTAAAGAAAGAAGAAATAGACAAAACCCTTAAAGAAACACAGGCAAACATAGCCAAACAAATAGAGGCACAAGTAGAGAAAAAATTAGTGGCATACAAAAAGGAAATGAACAAAGAAATAGAGTCCATCATAGAGAGACAGGAATCCAAATTCAAACACATAAAAGAAATGGTGCAAGGCATGAAAACAGAATTAGAATCAATAAAGAAAACACAAAATGAGAAAACTCTTGAGCTGGAGAACTTGGAGAAAAGATCAGGAACCACAAAAGTAAGCATCACCAACAGAATACAAGAGATGGAAGAGAGAATCTCTGGAGCTGAAGACACACTTGCAGAAATTGATACTTCTCTCAAAGAAAAAGTAAAATCAGAAAAATTCCAATCACAAAATATCCAAGAAATCAAGGATGCTATGAAAAGACAAAATCTAAGAATAATAGGAATTGATGAAAAAGAAGACTCCAGGCTCCAAGGTCCAGAAAATATTTTCAAAAAAATCATAGAAGAAAATTTTCCCAACTTAAAGAAAGAGATGTCCATAAATATACAAGAGGCCTACAGAACACCAAATAGACTAGACCAGAAAAGAAACACATCACGTCACATCATAGTCAAAACACTAAATCTACAGAACAAAGAAAAGATATTAAAAGCAGCAAGGGAAAAAGGCCAAGTAACATATGAAGGTAGACCTATCAGAATCACACCAGACTTCTCATCAGAAACTATGAAAGCCAGAAGGGCCTGGGCAAGCATCATGGAGACTCTAAGAGATCACAAATGTCAACCCAGACTACTATACCCTGCAAAGCTTTCAATCAACATAGATGGAGAAAACAAAATATTCCATGACAAAACTAAATTTACGCAATATCTATACAGCAAACCAACCCTACAGAAGATACTAGAAGGAAAACTCCAATCCAACGAAAACGAATTCACCCAAGAAAACAGGGCATACAGATAATGTCCCAACAAAAATGTAAAGAAAACAAGCAATGAAACAAGGTAAGATCATCGACTCCATTACAAAAGGAACTAACATGCATTGGTCAATATTATCTATCAATATTAATGGACTCAACTCACCAATAAAAAGACACAGGCTAACAGAATGGTTACGGAAACAGGACCCAACATTCTGTTGCATCCAAGAAACACACCTATGCAACAAAGATAAACACTACCTCAGAGTAAAGGGCTGGAAAAATGTTTTTCAAGCAAATGGTCCCAGAAAACAAGCTGGAGTAGCCATCCTAATATCTAATAAAATAGACTTTCAACCCAAGTTAATCAAAAAAGATAAGGAGGGCCACTATATTCTCATCAAAGGAAAAATCCAACAAGAGGACATCACAATTTTGAATATCTATGCCCCAAATACAAGAGCACCTACATTCGTAAATGAAACAATATTAAAGCTTAAATCATACATTGATCCTAATACCTTAATAGTGGGAGACTTCAACACCCCACTCTCATCAAGGGACAGATCAACCAGACAGACACCAAATAGGGAAATGAAAGCACTCACAGAATCCCTAAATCAAATGGACCTAATAGATGTCTACAGATCTTTTCACCCAAACTCAAAAGAGTACACCTTCTTTTCAGCACCGCATGGAACCTTCTCCAAAATAGACCATATAGTTGGTCACAAAGCAAGCCTCAACAGATACAAAAGGATCGAAATAATCCCTTGTATACTATCTGACCACCATGGACTAAAGCTGGACATCAACAACAACAGAAACAACAAAAAGCCGACACGCACATGGAAACTGAACAACTTACTACTCAATGACAGCTGGGTCAAGGAAGAAATAAAGAAAGAAATTAAAGACTTTCTAGAATTCAATGAAAATGAAGGCACAACATACCCAAATTTATGGGACACATTGAAAGCAGTGCTCAGAGGAAAATTTATAGCACTAAGTGCCTACAAGAAGAAATCTGTAACATCACATACAAACAACTTAATGGCCCAACTGAAAAACCTAGAAAAAAAAGAAGCAGATACACCCAAGAGGAGCAGACGGCTGGAAATTATCAAACTAAGGGCAGAAATCAATCAATTAGAAACAAATAAAATTATCCAAAGAATCAATGAAACAAAAAGCTGGTTCTTTGAGAAAATCAACAAGATAGACAAACCCTTAGCCCAACTAACTAAAAAGCAGAGAGAAACCATACAAATCAGCAAAATCAGAAAGGAAAATGGGGACATAACTACAGACACTGAGGAAATCCAAACGATTATTAGGTCATACTACAAAAGCCTATATG
>NW_026586463.1:771605-778523 GCF_907164565.1 Psammomys obesus
GGAAAATTTATAGCACTAAGTGCCTACAAGAAGAAATCCGTAACATCACATACAAACAACTTAATGGCCCAACTGAAAAACCTAGAAAAAAAAGAAGCAGATACACCCAAGAGGAGCAGACGGCTGGAAATTATCAAACTAAGGGCAGAAATCAATCAATTAGAAACAAATAAAATTATCCAAAGAATCAATGAAACAAAAAGCTGGTTCTTTGAGAAAATCAACAAGATAGACAAACCCTTAGCCAAACTAACTAAAAAGCAGAGAGAAACCATACAAATCAGCAAAATCAGAAAGGAAAATGGGGACATAACTACAGACACTGAGGAAATCCAAACGATTATTAGGTCATACTACAAAAGCCTATATGGCACAAAATTTGAAAATCTAAATGAAATGGATAACTTTCTTGACAGATTCCATCTACCAAAATTAAGTCAAGATCAGGTAGAAAGACTGAATAGTCCTATATCTCCCAAGGAAATAGAAGCAGTCATTAACAGTCTCCCCTCCAAAAAAAGCCCTGGACCAGATGGCTTCAGCGCAGAATTCTACAAGACCTTCAAAGAAGTACTAACACCAATTCTCCTCAAACTATTCCATAAAATAGAAACAGAAGGAACACTACCAAACTCATTCTATGAAGCCACAGTCACTTTGATACCTAAACCACACAAAGATCCAACAAAAAAAGAGAACTTCAGACCTATCTCTCTTATGAACATTGATGCAAAAATACTCAATAAAATACTTGCAAACCGAATCCAAGAACACATAAAAGATATCATCCACCATGACCAAGTAGGCTTCATCCCAGGAATGCAAGGGTGGTTCAACATACGGAAATCCATCAATGTAATCCACCACATAAACAAAATGAAGGAGAAAAACCACATGATCATCTCCTTAGATGCTGAAAAAGCATTTGACAAAGTCCAGCACCCATTTATGTTTAAAGTCTTGGAGAGATCAGGGATACAAGGCACATACCTAAAGATAGTAAAGGCAATATACAGCAAGCCTATAGCCAACATCAAACTCAATGGAGAGAAACTTAAATCAATCCCACTGAAATCAGGGACAAGACAAGGCTGCCCACTCTCTCCATATCTCTTTAACATTGTACTTGAAGTCCTAGCCAGAGCAATAAGACAACTAAAGGAGATCAAGGGGATACAAATCGGAAAGGAAGAGGTCAAAGTGTCACTATTTGCAGATGATATGATAGTATACATGAGCGAACCCAAAGATTCAACCAGAGAACTTCTTCAGCTGATAAACACCTTCAGCAAAGTGGCAGGATACAAAATCAACTCAAAAAAATCAGAAGCCCTCTTGTATACCAAAGACAAAAAGGCTGAGAAAGAAATTAGGGAAACAACACCCTTCACAATAGCCACTAACAACATAAAGTACCTTGGTGTGACTCTAACCAAGCAAGTGAAAGACCTATTTGAGAAAAACTTCAAGTCTTTGAAGAAAGAAATTGAAGAAGATCTCAGAAGATGGAAAGATCTCCCGTGCTCATGGATTGGTAGGATTAACATTGTGAAAATGGCCATCCTGCCAAAAGCAATCTACAGATTCAATGCAATTCCCATCAAAATACCAACTCAATTCTTTACAGACCTTGAAAAAAAGATTCTCAGCTTCATATGGAGAAACAAAACACCCAGAATCTCCAAAACGATCCTGTACAACAACAGATCATCTGGAGGTATCTCCATTCCCGATCTCAAGCTGTACTACAGGGCAACAGTAATAAAAACTGCATGGTATTGGCATAGAAACAGAAAGGAGGATCAATGGAATCACATAGAAGACCCAGAAATAAACCCACACACCTATGAATTCTCAATATTTGACAAAGAAGCCAAATCCATTCAATGGAAAAAAGACAGCATCTTCAACAAATGGTGCTGGACCAACTGGATGTCTACATGCAGAAAAATGAAAATAGATCCATATTTATCACCCTGCACAAAACTAAAGTCCAAGTGGATCAAGGACCTCAACATAAAACCAGATACTCTAAATCAGCTGGAAAAAAAAGTGGGAAACAGCCTAGAATTCATTGGCACAGGAGACAACTTCCTGAACAGAACATCAACAGCACAGGCTCTAAGAGCAACAATCAATAAATGGGACCTCATGAAACTGAAAAGCTTCTGTAAAGCAAAAGACACTGTCATCAAAACAAATAGACAGCCTACAGATTGGGAAAGAATCTTCACCAACCCTTTATCTGACAGAGGGCTAATATCAAGTATATATAAAGAACTAAAGAAGCAGAAAAGCAACAAACCAAGTAATCTACTTAAAAAATGGGGAACAGAGCTAAACAGAGAATTCTCGACAGAGGAATATCGAATGGCAGAGAAACACTTAAAGAAATGCTCAACCTCATTAGCCATTAGGGAAATGCAAATCAAAACGACCCTGAGATTTCACCTTACACCCATCAGAATGGCCAAGATGAAAAACTCAAGTGATAGCACATGCTGGAGAGGTTGTGGAGAAAAGGGAACCCTCCTCCATTGCTGGTGGGAATGTAAACTGGTACAACCACTCTGGAAGTCAATCTGGCGCTTTCTCAGACAACTAGGAGTAGTGCTACCTCAAGACCCAGCTATACCACTCCTAGGTATATACCCAAAATTTGCTCAAGTACACAACAAGGACATTTGTTCAACCATGTTCATAGCAGCTTTATTTGTAATAGCCAGAACTTGGAAACAACCCAGATGTCCATCAACGGAGGAATGGATACAGAAATTGTGGTATTTTTACACAATGGAATACTACTCAGCAATCAAAAAGGAGGAAATCATGAAATTTGCAGGCAAGTGGTGGGATCTAGAAAAGATCATTCTGAGTGAAGTATCCCAGAAGGAGAAAGACAAACTTGGTATATACTCGCTTATATAGACCTACAAGATATGATAAACATAATGAAATCTACACACCTAAAGAAGATAATCAAGAAAGTGGACACAGGCGAAGGTGATTAATCCTCATTTAGAAAGACAAATGGGATGTGCATTGAACTTATGACAGGAGTCTACCACAAAAGGCATCTGAAAGACTCTACCTAGCAGTGTTTCAAAGCAGACACTAAGACTCATAACCAAACCCTCGGCAGAGTGCAGGGAATCATATGAAAGAAGGGAAGTTAGTATGATATGGAAAGGATAGGAGCTCCACAAGGACCAAATATATCTGGGCACAGGGTCTTTTCTGAGACTGACACTCAACCAAGGACCATCTATGGATATAACCTAGAACTTCTGCTCGGATGTGGCCTGTGGTAGCTCAGTAACCAAGTAGTTTTCCAAAGTAAGGGGAACACGGACTATTTCTAATAGGATCTCAAGGGCAGGCTGTTTGACCCCCACCCCAGGGGAGGAGCAGTCTGTTAGGCCACAGAGGAGGACTTTGCAGCCAGCCCTGAAGATACCTGATAAAACAGGGTCAGATGAAAGGGGAGGAGGTCCTCCCCTATCAGGGGACTTGGAAAGGGGCAGGGAGGAGACCAGGGAGGGAGTGTGGGGTTGGGGAGGGAATGAGGGAGCGGGATACAGCTGGGACACAGAGTTAACAAAATGTAACTAAAAAGAAAAATAAAAAAAAAATAAATATTAGAACAGGGTGTGGTGGCGAACATCTTTAATCCCAGCTCTGTGAGTTCGAGGCCCAGCCTGGTCTACAGAGTGAGTCCAGGACAGCCAAGGCTACACCGTAAAACCCTTTTTCTAAAACAACAATTAGAAACTCTAATAAAAATTTAACAAAGCAACAATTTTATTTTATTTTATATTAATTTAATTTTAACTTGTGTGTGCTGGAGTTGAGGGGTGAGGACGTCACAGTGCACGTGTGGAGGTCATAGACAACTTTTGGGGATAGGTTCTCTCTTTCTACCATGGAGGTTTCAGGGATGAACTCAGGGTATCAGCCTGTACCTGCTGAGCTATGACATCCCAGATTTTATTTTAAATAAATAAACTGTACATCTTCTCACCTTAATTGTTTCCCAAGGGTTGGGATAATAGACCCCTACTACAGGAGCAAGGAACAGATTCCAATATGCAATCTTCTATTGCATATTTTTCTAGCTCAGAGGGCGTAGATATCCAAATCGCGCCCCTTTCTCTGCATGTCATTTACCATCATTAGTAGCTTCATACAAATATGTATGTCTTCTAAATACGGATTCTAGATTCTTGCCATTACACCACCAAAATATAACAACTTTGAAAACTTTAATGGCTCCTACTTCATTTACGATCTCGCACATGACTTTTTGCTTCATAATTTCAAAACCCTTTTCACATTTAGATTTGTAAACATTATTAGAATTATTAATTCATTTGACATTTTTCACTTTTGAGTTGTGAGTTTTACTGTACTCGCTTTTCTGGGCACATTTGCCTCATCCACTTATAACCAATGTCGAAGGAATTTTGTTTCATGGTCATCAGAGGAGAGCGAAGAAGTATTTTCAGCAAATCAGGACTGCTCAGGTTTGTGATTGGATCACAGACATTTCTAGTGAATTTTGCCATGCTGAGTGATTCACTTGTTGAGAACACTTTATTTACTTTTTTTTTTCCTTAGTGAAACTGAATTAAGCCTAGACTTTTAGAAAATCCATCTAATATCTAATTACCCAGAGACTCACAGTCTGAGATTTTGCCTATATGACCTTTCTTCATATTAATGTTAGCATTTGTCTATAGTCGTGAACATATCTTTCTATATATTTTATTATTTTGCCTTTTCTGTATGAAATAAATATGAATTCATATGTGAGTGGATTAAAATATTGGAGAAAACCCCACATTCAAGGATGCCTACAGCCTACATCCTTGAATGATGCTATAATTTTGGGGGTAGGATAACAGAAAGACTAAGAGTGATAAAGTAGAGATATTTTAATTCATTCTTGCATAATTTTCTTAGGCAATTCTGTATCTTTTCATTTTAGATTTATTTTAGTATTCTTAATCATAGTGGTTGATAACTGGTAGATAATAATCAAATTATGCTCAGGGTGATTTTTTTGCTCACCTAGCAAAAAATTTTCAGGTAAAGGAAAAACAAACCCCCTAAAGCCCCATAATATATCTCATGTATATAAGAAGTATAATTTAGAATGGATTTTATTTTTCTAGGGTTCAATTTTTTTTTCTGGTTCTTTTGTATACTTCTAATAAAGAGTAGAATTAATAAAACAAATACAAATGAAGAAAAATAAAGTTCAAAATCTCAGATGGAGTCCTATGCTCTCCAGTGTTAGGCCTGCCACGTGAAAAGCTTCATGAATGTTGCCAACATGAGCTGATGGTTGGCGGTTTCTATTTGCCATGCTGACAGGTCTGGAGAATGAGTGCAGCGATGACTGGACAAGACAAACACACTTCACGCTGTGGCAATTATGCCCTTAAAATGATCTACACTGTAAATTTTGTTATATATATTTTCCATCATGAGAAATTCAGTCATATTAATTGAATTCCTATTTTCTGTCAAATACTTGATTATCCCAGTCTGTCATATAAGTATAAATACCTTTTCCTTAAGTGTATGGGGAAGGCTGGCAGAAACCAGGCTGCCTCAAATCATAACTGGACAGCAAGCAGGAAGGAGTGAGACTTCAGCAGGAAATCCCAGTGCTCATCAATGCTGTGGTAGTGGCCTGGGGCAGGGCAGATTGGGGAATTAAATAGTCTAGTCGATTTTGGCAGGCTATCTCCTTTTCCTCCCTCTCTCCCTTCTTCTCTCCCATTTCTTCTCTTTTCCTCCCTCCTCTCCATCCCTCCATCTTTCTTTCTTTTTCTTTTTAATTTTTTATTAAAATATTTTTCATCCAATATATTTTGAACATATTCCCCCAGCTCCTCCTAGGTCCTCCCTACCAACCAACTTCATATTCCCGGTCTCTCTCAAAACACCAAGAAAAACAAGAAAAAGAAAATCAAAACAAACAAATTAAAAAGAAAATAATACAAAAAATACCAAAGCAAACAGACATACAAAAAAAAAAAAAAAAAAAAAGAAAAGAAAGAAAAAGACAAGGAGTCCTTTTGTGTGGGCCAACTACTGAGCCTGGGGCTATCCCTGGAGTATTGTTGGTGTATTTAGTGACACTTCTGTTAGGTCTGCCCTAAATGGAATGCTTCTTTGTTTGTTTTAAAATCAAATCTCTACCCTCAAGGCTCCAGGATCTATGTGGACGAGGAAAGACTTTTAAAAGCCCATGACTTCCAGCCACAACTGGACTGATACAAACATGAGCTCACACAGATGTGACAGAATACACAAGACCTTCATACATCCTTCCTTTTTTTTCTTTGATCTTTTTTTATTGCTCTGAAGAGACACTGTGGCCAAGATTTTTTTTTTTCCAGCTTACTTCACAGAAAGAATTCTTCCCCCAGCATTTATTATTTTTAAATTTTTATTTATTACAATTTATTCATTTTGTATCCCAGCTGTATACCCTTCCCTCATCCCCTCCCAATCTTGCCCTCCCTCCCTCATCTTCTTCCATGCCCCTCCTCTAGTCCACTGATAGGAGAGGTCCTTTTCCCCTTCTATCTGACCCTAGCCTATCAGGTCTCATCAGGATGGTCTGCATTGTTTTTCTCTGTGGCCTGGCAAGGCTGCTCCACCCACTCCCCACCCCGCTCAGGGGGAGGTGATCAAAGAGCCATTCTGGGCTTGGATTCCTTAGCTCCTCTTAGCTCCTGGTTTCGTTGAAGACTCCTTAAAAAACAATCTTTACATGCTTGCCTTCCTTCCTTCCTTCCTTCCTTCCTTCCTTCCTTCCTTCCTTCCTTCCTTCCTTCCTTCCTTCCTTCCTTCCTTCCTTTCTTTCTTTCTTTCTTTCTTTCTTTCTTTCTTTCTTTCTTTCTT
>NW_026586463.1:778533-831605 GCF_907164565.1 Psammomys obesus
CTTTCTTTCTTTCTTTCTTTCTTTCTTTCTTTCTTTCTTTCTTTCTTTCTTTCTTTCTTTCACGTAGTTACTGACAGCCACTGAAGGAATTTGAAGACCACCTATGTCCCACAGCCAGCCAGCCCATATGCCTTGAGCTTTGCCTGCATCTGTGTGGCTCCTCCTGTAGACCATGATAACGGATGGCTAAGACAATTTCCAAACACTCCTCATCGCCACTCGTCTACTGTGTAGCAGTAATTTTCATAAATTGTACCAGCTCTATAGATGTCAAACCCAGCTTGATTTGATTATGTTTTGAGGAAAGTCACACATGATTAGCTAGGTGTTAGTAGAATTGTTCTCTGCAAGTTGGGTGACGGAAAGATAATTTTAATCATCACACTATTCTAGATAGCTTTATAAATGAAGCGCACACATACGCATTAACATTTCTTTTCTAATTAAAATTACATTGGTGTGAGTAAACAGAGCAGAGTAGGCAGCGGAATAAGGCTCATCATTTGTAGGGAAGGTAAACAGTACTACCCACAACTCAAAGGACAAATATTTTTAGGGGAGGAATGGAGTGGAGGTGAAGAACAGGGAGTGTCGGGAGTTGCAGTTCCTGCCTCAGCCAGCTGAGGGCAGTTGCTCTGGGGGAGCCATTGTCTGTTTAGATTCCACTCCACAGGCTGGTGAACGTGGAAGGCTATTTGTTGAGAAGATAGGTGGAAGGCTATCTGTAGCGTCAGAGGACCCAGTGAGGGGGAAGGTAGATAGAAAACACGCAGACTTCTAATTGTTTCCCAGAGTGGTCCCAGAGCTACGTGGATTATCTGCTAGAAATGAAGATTTCAGGGTTCTGCTCTTAGTCCACCGAGTTGGGAATCCCTCAGGAGGCTCTGTAGGAGCAGAGTCGGAAAGTTACCCCTCGTTGGGCTTCTGCTCAAGTGCAATGGGAGATGAAACGCCAGGATTTATGAGGTGGGCATAGAGTCATATAGGCTGTGCCATAGGATCCAGGAAATAGGAATGCACAAAGTTCAGTCCAACCAACGCTTCTTTCAGACTTCTGAAATACAAACCGGGAGTAGATGTGGGCAGACCTTTGTCAGGCCTGAGGTAAGAAAGGCAGTGGGTGATTGTTCTTCCCTGTCACGAAGGCCCAGAAGCACAATGCATGCTGGGGCGTGAAAGCTGCTGGGGACTAAGTTCTGTCCTGTGATACTCAAGCGCCTTCCTTCATCTGGCCCTGGGAAGGAGATTCAACTCAGTTTCACTTTCTCCTTGCACCTTTCTAAATCGCAAGGGATTCCGCCGTCAACCCAACAACCAAGTTTCAGCCATGTGAGCAATGTCCAGAGCTCAGCCGACACACTTGCAGATCTAGTTGCGACCTCTCTTGGTTCCTGGGGTGAGCGTGGGCAGAGCCCGCGGCACACGTGGAGAGAGGAAAATCGGACAGCTGCGACTCGCAGGTGTGCGCACACGTGTGTTGGAAGGCACGCGGGACTGCAGAGCACGGCCTACTGAGCTTCCTGAGCTCGGTTTCTCCTCAGGGAGAGGAGACTTGTGTGGAGCCCATGGCTGGGTGGTTAATTGGATCACATCAGCAAGAGAAACAGAATCTGGCCAAGTTATTTACTTAGTTGTCTTCACTGAGACAAGAAGTGCACTTTTGGAGGGGTTTGATGCCGGTAACGCCTTATGTCACATACCAGACCTGGTCTCCATCCTTTTTCCTTGTCCCCACTGCTCACTTTCCTGATGTTTGTGAGGGAAACAGACACGATTCTGTTTCAGAAAGAAAGTTCTGGGAGAACACTCATCTAGTGGGATTTTTTTTCCAAATGTTCTTCAAAAATCCAAAATCAATGATTACGAAAGAGGCTCAAACATTTATGTCTGAGAACATGCCAGGGGATCTGCTCTTTTTTTTTTTTTTTTTTTTTCCTTCTTCAAAAAGAAGCACAGGACACATGAGTCAGAAACCAGTACAACTGGTTATCAGTGGGGTCAGCAGGAGCCAAGGCCAAGGGGAAGAGAGGCGGTGGCCTCTGAGTATAACCTTTTATTTAGTTTTGAGTTTTACATCTTGATAATAGTTTCACATCACCAAAAATACTGACCAACCCTCCCCCCAAAAAAAACCAACAAAGTTTAAATTGGCAAGGATAGAAACAAACAACAACAACAACAAAAAAACGAAGGCTGAACTATGTCAAACAGATTAAAAGAAATCCCACGTGTTACAAAAATCACTAAGTATTATGGACTCAAGCGATAATTTTTAAGAAGAAAAAAGTAAGGCAATCTTTAAACTTACTTAGTTGGTTGCTGGAAGCATATGCACTGTAGTTGTGGGGGTCGGGGGGACCTAGGTTCCCACTGTGGGATAAGGGAAATACTAGTATGGGCTGGGTGGTGACAATTCTTTTTCTGTTTCTGATTTCCTCCCTCACTTATTCATTGATGCTATTTGGTTAAGGTGAGTTTTTCATTTTCCTTCCCCCTTTTACTTTTAAAATATCAGCTTATATCCTGTCATTTTTAAAATATTTTTTTTCACTTGTCATTTTGGTGCTCAAATTATTTTAATTTCTTCAGTGAAAAATCCTTCAACTGGGGGTACTATGTCTTCTTGATATTTCGCTACCATACTAAGAAATGAATTTTTGGAATAATTAGTTTATATCAAAACTGCTAACACTAATTCAATAAGCAAAAAGTAAACTTAAAAGTTCAAAGTAAAGTGACATATTAGCTAAATGCAGTAGGTGATCTTTGATTGGATCCCAAAGATGTGTGAATGTGTACATGGAAACGCATGCATATACGCAGTCAGAAACACATACAAACACACAGAAAACACACATTCTATATGAAACTACGAAAACAGTAGCTGAGAAACTGGGAAAAGGACCCTGTATTGAAGAACAATATTTTATCAATGTTAAATTTCTTGAGTAGAACTACTGTGTCCTTGGAATGAGGACAATGCTTTTCATTCTTTTTAAAATCCTTAGAATATACGAGTAAAATGTCATAAAGACGCGGCAAATGACTCTCAGATGACTAAATATAAATTGTGTGCGCGCGCTAAGTGAACTTGGGTGCTACTGTGCTGTTTCTTTGGTTTTTCTCCGAGTTGGGCATTTTTTTTAAAAAAAATAAGGTGGGGTGGAGACATGCTGGGCCAAACGAGACAGGTTGTGGAAGGCAGAGCTGGGGACGATATGCAAACTTCAACATCTGCAGAATGTCCTAGAGCATCCCAGGCGCTGTGCTACCACAACGCGACTAGAGGGAAATGCCAGAAACCAGATCATTTTTTTTTTTTTTTTTTTTTTAATGCGGGGACACAGCGCACTCACACTGGACCTTTAAGCTTTGGGTTATAATGACACAACTATGTGTTTTAAATACACAAACAACATCATTCTATCTCACACACATGCTTTGCGAACACAGAATGAAGGTCATGTTGTGGCTCCATGCCAAACCCCATCACTCAGCCAGAGGCTCATTTATCGGCTCTTGTGACAGGACGGCTTTCGGCCTGGAGCTCTCTGACAGTGATCTCAGTTCTTCCTCATTAACCCTGCCGTGGAATCACAGTGCCGTGATTGTGGAGAAGGGTATCCGAGGCGTCCAGGGAGCAGCGGTGAGGCTTATTTTCTGTCAAGTCTGACTTTGTGGTTTCTATCTAATGCTGACTTGCCACACAGCTTCACACAGAAACAGGTCTGCCAGCCCACCTCCCTCCTCACCCTGTGCCTCCCTGGCTGCAGGGGCAGATTTCCATTCCCGGAGCTCCTGTTTGACGAGCTTCAGAAGGCTCCTGTTCTCATTTTTGTCCCCAGGAGTAAGGCAGCAACTGCTTTAAACTGATAAGAATGTGTTTTCGCTGCCCTATAGACAGTCATTTAGACGCAGTGATATGTGGCCACTGCCTTGAAATTCAAGCAATGGAAATGACATCATTATCAGCCGACTCTTTATGATGAAAAATGACCCACATTAGGAAACAATCTGAACCCGAGGAAACTTCGGTGATCAATCATCACAATTATAATTTGCTGGTCTTTTATGTAAATCCAACCCACAGTGAAGCCTGGCTGAATGGGGGAGTTGGCAGGGAGAAATCCAGTGGAAAGAGAACATTAGTACAATGTAATTAAGCAAAAGGGAAAGCTTCAGATAATATATGCTTCTCAGGGGATCAGTGCGTGCCTTGGGGACTCTGACAGATCTAAGCCGAAAGCGTTGCCTCATCATCATTAACAACACTCGTTAAATGCCTGGGGACACACAGGAATGGGCTGGGCTGTGTGCCACTGTGAATTCATTGCAACAGGCCAAGACCCTCTCTCTGGTACTTGTGCCCTCAACAGGCTGCCTGGTTGTTGGGTGGTAGGCAAGCCGTCACAATCACCACAAGATACTGTTATAGTTTTGGAGGGCCTGGTTCCTCTCACTGTTAAGTCTTTTCTGGTTCGGTGTTCCTTGTAAGGTTGTGTTGCCAACCACAAGGTAGTCCAGGTAGAAAAAAATAAAAAATACCAAAACATTTACGTATAAGGACTATTGTTTTCAAGAAGCAAATGATGTGGACACCTGATGAGTCAGATTGTTATCCCTGAGGACCCACATCGATATTCCTGGCTGGTCTCCCTCTATATCAGCGGTTCTCAACCTTCCTAATGCCGTGATTCTTTGGTACAGTTACTCACATTGTGATGAGACTCCCAACCATAAAATTATTTTCATTGCTACTTTAATTTTGCTATTGTTACAAATCGTAATGTAAATATCTGTCTTTTCCAGTGCTCTTAGGTGAATCCAAAGGGGTCGCAACCCACAGGCCAAGAACTGTTGCTTTAAATAGTCTTTGGGGTTTGTTCTATGCATTCTTCTCTCAGATCTGGAGATGGGGAGTGTGTGTGTGGCCAAGTACAAGCAGATCAATGGAGATGAGGAAGGGCAAAGAGGCTATTGGTGTGGTTGCATTGATCCCAGAAAACTGCAGAGAACAGCCTTCTCACATCATCTTGAGATGGACCATACTCGTGGTCACATGAGAAGAAGAGAGAAACTTTAGACTGGCCCAGTTCTCCTTTTGCCAGAGATTCCAGGCCCCAGAGATGTAGCCACAGCAATATCACTTTGGGCTGCTGAGTACTCCAAGCATGATCTTCATATCCTGACCTCCATCTGATAATACTAGGTCCTCTTCAGTACCCCTGGACCAATATCTCTCAACTCTGCCTATCAAATATCTCATATATGTACTTTTTATCTCATAACTGACTCTTGTGAGTGCTCCCCATCCTCCTACCTCTCTTTCTGTGCTCTATTAATCTCCATAATTACAGATAAACCATTTTATGCAGAGAGTCCCTTGAGGCATGGCAACCTTCAGTTGAGGACACATGACCCTGAAAGGCAGCACGTGCTGTCTGTATGGACTATAACTGGGAATCTTATCCATAGGACAGCTGAAATGAGTTTCAAATGAGTGAAAGGAGCAGCAGCCTAGAGACAAGGGAAGGATGGAGTCCTTATAGTCAACATGTGAAGGTAGGCAAAGCATAGGCTCTGACAGGAGACTTGAATCCATCTCAACTTAATTTTGACTAGGAGTCAGGCACCGTGCTCAGCCTTCATACCAAGCATGCCAGTCAACCTTTGAAACAACTTGTTGGGCTGTGTGGCATCTGTATTCCTTTTTGTTGAGTCTGTGGATTGGGAAGGTTAAATGCCTTGATTTTTATCACCTGCTTGATGGGAAGAGGAGGGATTTAATCTTGATATTCTGATTTCCAACACCTGTGCTTCACTTTACTCCCTTCTTCCCCCAGAGAAGAGGAGCACTCTGGGAGGAAGTCTGTCAAGCTTCTGGGGAAGGAGATTCCTGTGTGGTCACGTCAGCACTGCCTCAAGTTCAAGGTACCGCGGTCATATCTAATGTACTAGACCTATGCCATAGTGGTGGCAGGAGACCTGTCAGCTCCCTGGCAAATGCTGTTTTAATGAATTGACTCTAGGGTAGTTCAGCAATCTTACCCTTGGCATTAGCAGAGTACTCTATAGGTCACCTTTAGATTTACAGTGCCGGTGGCTTCCTAGTCAACCAACTATTTAAACACTGCTGGCAAATGCTGGGCTGATTTATTCAGAGAGGTTAATGGGATCATATCTTGAGATTCTACAAATGCCATTGGGCGTGCTTTAGTTAACCTCAAGTGGTAGCCCAGTGGCTGATTCCAGGGAGTTCCGTCTATTAGGTGTGCTCGGTGACTATGCTGTGCTGATAGTGGGTATGAGAAGGCTTTATTTTCCTTGAAGGGAAAACCCTGCTTTCTTTGGGGCTGAGTATGAAGACAGACAACCATTTTGGAACATGTCCTCAAAGGCAGACTCTCTCCTGTTCCACCATATAGCTGATTTCCCATTAAGTTGCTCTCTGTGTGCTGCACGGTCATAGAGCTGGACTCTCTGGGAGGCATTGTCCAGTGACTGTAGCTCATCCTGAATGTCCCCTTCCAGATCCACAGCTTTAGGTCTAGGGAGAGGCAATGAGGGACCATTTGAAATTATCCAATCAGAACGATGTATACTTCATGCCTTCTTTGGTGAATGATCCATACCTGGTTACAAGGAGTCATTGATCATCATTCTTCACCTTCTAGTTGTAGGAAAGGATGGAATGAATATCACTCCAAATATGGATCTTTTTTCTGTATCCACAGCACTGCTCATTGGAGAAGCTCAGGACTTTCACACTATGCAAAAACAGGGTCATTGGGGCCCTCCAAAAAACTTGTGTTGGAGGGTGCAAAAATAATTCATTGGATGGGAGCAGAGAGTTTGGGAAAAGAACCAATCTGTCTTCAGTTGTAAAATCCCCATTCTTTTATACCTGTTTTGAGACTCATTTTGTGCCCAAGATCTAGGGGATATATTAATGATGTTACTATGGTCTTGATACTCATGAGCTACAGGGCAAATTGCCCTTTGTGCCAAGTTTGTGCCCAAAAGCTGAGAGAGTAAAAGTCTCCCAGAAGTTCCTAAACTTATTTTCTTTCCTTTGGGTTCTTTGGTGTGTGGTACATAGGAGTAACTAGATTTTAAAAGTAGATACTCCTCATGTCTCACTTAATGTCCTGCCTTCTCCAGGGCCCATAAACTAGGCATGTTTCTAAGAAGAGGCACTCCAGGTATGTGAGTTCTGGGTGGTGGGTGATAAAAGTTGAGGGGGGCTAATTGTCAACTGGTGGAGAAAGGTGAACAGTACCTAACAACCATGGGGGCAGAAGGCATGAGATCAAGAAATAAGATCTGTCTTAAAACTTCCTGGGCATTGGCTTTTTGTCTATAAAACAGAGATAATAATATTCACCTTGAGAGGTTTGGAGGAGGCTTAAATAACGTAAAGTGTGTGGATGAAGTTCCTTGGGAACCTTTTACACATGTAAATTGTGGTTTCTGGACTTACGTTGGATCAAATAGTTCTTGAAAACAAGACAGTCTAAGTCTGGTGCTTTGTGAGACAGATATTCCCTATTGATTTTTTTTCCCTAATGGGCTTAATCTGTACACTGTTGTGTCTACGTGTTCAGGATATGACTGGGTTGAAAAGATCTATACTCTAAAGTTGAGCAGGGCCCCCACCTTGCAATGTAGAAACTGACCAAAGCCTGAGCTCTCATCACTGTAACCCAGGAAACAGCCATGTGTCTTGGTAACAGCTGTGTACCCTCTACCTGATGGTTGGTGGGTTCTGCATCTGCCCTCCAATTATTTTTCATTTCTTCCAATGCCTTTGATCCAGTCTTATAGAGAACTGGGACTGTAGTCACGACTGTGCTGCGTTTTCAGGCCTTTCAGAAAGAGAAGTGGTTTGGCATTTAGGGAAGTTTTATAATTTCTACCACTTACTGTTTACTCCGTATGTGCGTTGTGAGGGGTTAATCTCAGCATTGAATTGTGTAACTACCTTAATTCAGCAGTGTTTCCAGGTAGGAATTGTTAACACCCTTAGTTTATAGATAATGAATTGAACATGGGGGAACTTTAGGACAATTGCTCCGAGTCAGGAAGTATAGCAGCACAAGTTAGGGATCTCTGTATGGGTATGCCTGGCTCCAAAGGCTTCTGTGAGAAGCCTCTCTGGACGGGCTAAGGATATCAAAAAGCCTAAAGTGCTGAGTGAGGTTAAACAATCCTGGAGGTGTCCCACTCTTCCTGGAGAGAAGAGAGGCCCAGAACATGTTGCATTCATCCTGAGGTACTGGTAGACTGGACCCAACATGATTTCTCAAAGGAAAATGTCACATGTGGATTGGCAGGGCCTAGATTGTCTATAATAGGCCACATGTGCTTCTGGTCCCTCTGCTCCACTCTGCTTTTTGAGGTGTAATCTGTCGTTTCTAAAGAGCAGTCCCACCCAGTTTTCATGTGTGTGGTTTAGAGTGGGGTTGGGGTAAGCCACAGATCATAAGAACTTCTCTTTGGGTCCTTTTGAGTCTTCTTCCTCCTGTGAATTCAGAAGTGACAGGCACTGCCTTCAGAATAGAAAAGGGAAAGGAAGGAAGAAGGAAAAGAAGAAAGGAAAGAAAAAAAGAAGGAAGAAGATAAAATAAGGAAAAGAAATAGAGTTAGCTTAAGCCAGCAGAGGAGGAGGAAAGGAATAGGGACAGCTAAATGTGATTCTGGGAGTCAATGTGAAATGTGAGTCAAGGAGCATGAAACTGGGGCCTTGGACATCTGCTCTGTCCACCCTATGCCATTTCATAAATCTTTACATTTCATTTCACTAAATGTGTCAGAAATGCAACTGTGCTTCCAAATAATTGCTGCCATTGAAGGAACTAACCCTGGCATATCCATTTGAGCTTAAAAAGAAAAATAACCCATGTAACCTAAGAGCAAATCAGAGACTGGACACTCGGTGCCAAGCATCATCTCAGGCAGCATTTAACTAGGTTCAATATTTATTTCTCTGCCTTGAGTCACTTTGAAATGATCTGGACTCAGTTCAGACAGGACCAGCCCTAGTTTTATGGTGCTCTTGGAATACTTCCAGCAGCAAGAGGGTTCAGATGTCAGGGAGTTCCAGAAAAGTGAGATCCTTACAGATTTCACAATATAAGGCACCCTCCTTCTAACATTTTGCAACCCGAAGGCCTTTTCCTTGAACGTATGACTTTTTGAGAGTTGTCTGAGCACCCTTAAACAATCTCTCTCCTGCACACTCCAACTCCTAGCTTATCTCTAGGGGTAGAAGAGATAGAATTAACCTGGTTAGCAGTGTGCATAGATAAAAAATATCAGAAGATCTCAAAATAGGAATAGAAGACCATTGACCATGTTCAAATACATATCACGGCCCCAGCCACACTCAAGCAAGTTTGATGGAGACAGGGACACATCCAATAAAAAGCAGCCAATTCTCAAGCTTTTGAATCTCAGATAATCAATAGAAAAGCAAACACATTTTAGTGTAAACCAGTGATAAATCTTAGGATGGCAGGACTGATTCTGGCTCCCTGTTAAAGGATGTATTAAGCTGACAGCAAATGACCTCACACTCAGCCATGACATTTATTATAACAGTATGGCTTGGTTAAGTGAAGTGATTGATACCCTCCTTTAAATTGAAGCCTTTCCTATTTTTTTTTTTTAGATTGGAAAATAGCATATTTTCATTTACTTTATTTTACCCTCACCTGTACATGGTGAATCTTTATCCAGCTTAATAGCAGGAAATCATGAGGCTATGAGGCCTATACTCATATCCTAAGAACATCTTTGATTGATTGTCAAACAAATTTGTAGGCTTTTCTAAGGTGTAGAATTGGAAGACTCGAGGGAAATAATGCATCTAAAGCAGGTGGTAAAATATTCAGGAATATACTAAAAAAATACTGGGCATACTGTTGTTAAAATGATAATTATCATTAAAGTTATTTTGATTCTTGACTTCATATTTTCATAAACCACTATGCTATCAGCAGATGTAAAAACAACTCCACCTATTACAGATGTTTTTGTTGATACCGACCTACTTCCAGGCAGGAAATATGCTTAATACTTTATTCTCTCTCTGTATTCTCACAGCCACCCCCAAAGTACTTGAGTTTTAGAAAGGTGGAAACTGAGGCTGAGGGAAAGAATGAAAGTGTCAAGGTTCAAATATACTTTATCTTGCTGGTCTCCCTGTCCCATGTCACACAGATGGCTATTTTTTTTTTTTTTGCCTGTTACATCTTTGGAGAAACAGAAAACAATGATAGGCTTGGAGGGGGTTTCTTCATCTCTTTGGACCTTGGGCTTCTCATCTGTCAAGTGAGGAAGTGGAGTAGATTACATGAGATATTTTTGGGTTCTAACAGAGTCAGTTGTTGAGAGATACAAGCTTGGAAAATGTCTAAACAGGGTTTTATGAGTTTGGCATGGAGCTTGTGTGCATGGATAGCACGCTCTGCTCTGCTGCTTCTTCTAATCAGGCTGAAGGAGGAATGGTGCTGCGTTTCCCATGATGCCCTAGTTCTCTGTAAGCTATTCTACAAAGGAAGCTGTCTACTCCCCCAGACACATTTGCAATCTACATGGTTGGTTTCACAGAAATAGTGAAATCTTTAATTCTGGTAAATCTTCATGTCTTGCTTCCAAATTTGGTTCTTCAGAGACACTTAACAATAGCTCCTTATTTCCAAATCCTAAAATAAAATTTTCTTCCATTCTGGGAATAATCTTATGATTAAGAAGATATTAACATTTGGTCCTCACACTTCAAGGTGGACAGGAGAAAAAGAGATTGACTACTTTTGTCGTAGGGTTAATATGTGTAAAATATTTCAGTTCTGACAACAAGTTAAGCAGTTTCCAGATATAGTATGTTTCAGTGCTTGGCCTAGGATACAGTGCCTAGAAGATGGTAGGGTCTAGAGGTGACAGAAGGGACTCTGAACTTTATAGTTCTGATGGCACCAAGCCCAGGGACTTTTCTAATGACCTGTTGCTGTGGCCTGGTGGCCCATTAATCTCAGTTCCCTGGACTTGTGCTCATTCCTTCTCTTGAACCCATAGTCTTCTGGCCCTGGCCCCCTTCTGACTCCCTGTCTTGGGAGTATATGGGGCACTGTAGAAATGCCCATGCTGGTTCTACATTTTTTTTTTCTTTCTTAACCTTTATGTTTGTTTTATTGTATGCTCAGAATGGTTTTTCATTTACTTCAGGGTTTTGTTTTTGTTTTTTTTTTACCTTTAAAAATATCTTTTAAAAATTATTACAATTTATTCACTTTGTATCTCAGCTGTAGCCCCTTCCCTTGTCCCCTTCTAATCCCACCCTCTCTCCCTCTTCTCCTCCCATGCCCCTCCCCAAGTCCACTGATAGGGGAGGTCCTCCTCCTCTTCCCTCTGACCTTAGCCTATCAGGTCTCATCAGGACTGGCTGCACTGTCTTCCTCTGTGGCCTGGTAAGGCTGCCCCCTCCCTCCACCCCCTCAGGGGTAGGTGATCAGAGAGCCAGCCACTGAGTTCCACAATGGTTCCAACTTTGTAAAAGCAGTCATGACATTGCCACATTTTGGGTCTTCTACTTTTGGAGAAGAGGGAGAAAGGTGGTGTTCAGGCTACAGAAAAACATGAGCGAAAAAGAAAACCTCATCTGCCTTCAATCCCTAGGGCTAACTCCTTTACCGGTTGTGTTGGTAGACAGTACAGGAGAACCGCCTGCTCCATTCTGGTAACTTCAGTACACCATTGATATTTGGAGATCAGAAGTTAAACAATAAGTTCACTTTTAGGTATGCTCATTGGTTATATGGAAGATCTTTTTGTAAGTCTGGTTAATTTACAAGTCAAGTCAAGGCTCATCGGGTTTAGGAAGGCTGCCATCATACTGACTATCAATTTAAGGAACAGTAACAGAAACTCACAGGAGGCCTTTCAGGGCGGCAAGGGAGTGAGTAAAGTTGGAGGTGTGTTTTCTAATGTGTTTCAACAGCGCTTACCCACACTGAGAAAACTCTTTAAGCCTTGCCTTTGATGGTTTGTGCCTAACGGGACGGTCCTTCATAGCTGACGTTTTCTAAGGGAGGCTCATTAAACAAGATTTGCTGTCCTTTAAATATTATTTACCCAAATATGACATGGCTTTTTCAGGAGAAACTGTACAACGGAAATAAAAATGTCTATTTTTTTCTTCTAAGAGCTCCGTAAAGCTTGCTGTTGAAGCTCTGTCAGAGATTTTAGCCAAGCTCTTTTGCAGGGGTTTGAGATATGCTCATAAAAATTAACTGCAGGCTTCTCATGCAAGTTAAAAACAGAATTCATGTGGTTCTTTTAAAATCTTACAGGTCTTTAAAAGAAGGCATAATGAAAATACAGCCTCCTCGACGCTTTCCCTGTGGCTGCACAGCCTGTTTAAGGACCCATTAAAGTTTAGCAATTCATCTTACCCTGTCTCCAAACCCAGAAGCACAAAGTATTTCCGGGTTTATTCAGAGCTATCAAGGGAAAAATGCCAGCTGTCCCCCCCACCCACCCCCCCGTTGAAATTGAATTAGAGCTCTGGAAAGGTAGAAGTGTCTTCACGGTGCAGAGCCTGAATTCCTGCCCGGGTCCTGGCGGATGCTTTAGTGTGTGCTTAGGAACAACTCCCATGGTGCTCTGGGGCACACTATCCTGTCCGGCTTTGGAGGCCAGAGCTGCTGTACTGACTGTCCTTTTTATTTCTTTTGGTTCCAGTCACAGTAGAAGATGGATCTCGAAAGTCACTTGTGATCTGTCTGTCTCTGCTCCCCTGGAAGCTTACACTGTATCTACATGGTGTGGGCTACTTTATTCATCCCTAAGAGAAAGGGGAAGCTGCTGTTGGTCCCTGCTAAGGCTTAGCAGCCTTTTTCACTTCTGTTAGGGACCTTCTCTGAGGCCTGTTCTTAGAGGATGGTTGCAGTGCTCTGTTTGGTAGGTGGGAAATTATATCACAGGGACACAAAGATCTGCGTTTACTCATTTATTAAAGCCTAAAGGGAGCGTGCTCACAGGGCAAATCACTAGGGTGCCAACAATGAGCCACCATTGCCAGCGTCACACCCAGAGATGAGAAGCCTGCAGGCACCGGAGAGCTCACCTTTCTAGTGCAAGTGTGACAGCATTGTGGGGCAGAAGGGAGGCATCTATCCCAGAGTGCAGAGCAGTTCATAGAGTTGAAGGGCGAGGGACAAATATATGTGAGAGCCCTAAAGTAATAGTGACAGTGAATAATTTATTTGTGAGGTAACTGTTCTAGTGACTGTAATTTAATGCTAGGGGATGAGAGGACCTAGTTCTTCAGGACCTAGGCGGCCTGAGCTGCTTCCTGTCTAGCTGTTTCTGTGAGGAAAGTGCCATTTTATTCCCTGACACTCAGTGCACTCTCTTCCAGGTTTTGTCTCCCTTCTGATCAAAGCCTAAAAGATCAGATTCCAGCTCTGTCAAGCTCAGATCCTCAGCCCACCTCTTGTTATTTCTATATATAGGAATGACCTGGTCACTGCTACTTGGCTGGGTTGGGTCACAGATGTATAACACTGTGAAGGTTCTTACTGGAGATGCCTCTCAGGAAAATGACCTCCTTCTGAACTGTTCCTGGCACATTGGTTCCACTATGTCACCATTATAGTCTCTGTGGACTAAGAATTAGCCAAAGTGTGGTAGCAGAGAGGCCTTTCTCAAAGTCAGAACAGAAACCCAAGTGATGTTGCCTTTGAAACCAAGCAAAGATTCTATAGTTAGCAAGACTCTGACAGCCTCCTCATTTGTTTCAACTGAAAACACAGTTGCTGGCAGGTAACGCAGGCTTGTCACTTTTCGTCAGTGGGAATCTTGGATTACCTCTAGTCCCAAGACTTTATTTCTGATTTCAACATGTGTGGGCATCTTGTTTCCTGGCTTCCAGAATGTTCGTTAAAACAAGCAATGAAGGGGGAAGGAGGACAGAGTTAGCTTCTAGAGGTGGCCAGAAAAAACAGGAGACAGTGTAGCAATAAGGAAAGAAGCAGAGAATTAACTTGTGGGACAGGAATAGAGATGGAAGATGTGAAGAAGGAGAAGGGCTCTGGCCAGGTGGGCTAGGATAGTCCGTTATATTCTTGGGTTTTTGTCTGCCGTCAGTCATTGACTCTGCTGCCTGCTCCTAACATTCTGTCCAATTAAATGTGTTAAAACGTTTCCTAGTTTTGGACTGACATGAAAATTATGGTAATTTGTGATAAGAAGTTCCTTTAAGTCACTTGATAAGCTATTACAAAATTGTGGCTAAAGACAGGAATGGCAGGTTCCCCCTCATATGTGAGTCCTAGCCTATAATGTACACGTGCACACAGGTAAACAGGGGTTAAGTGTGAGTTAAGTCTGAAAACCTAGAAAGGAGACTGAGAGAGGGTGATATTAAGCGAAGAATGGGGGTCCGGTAGGCAGGAGGACATACAGACATGAAAGAAAAAGAGGGGGTCAGGGTTAGCAGAGAGTTGGGGAGGTAGGGGGAAGAGAACCACAAAACATGCTTTTCAAAAGATCATAACGGTATCTAATACATTATATGCCATCGAAAAAATAAAAAAACACATGAAACAATTTTCAGTGTGGCTGAATTGATGAGAAAACTGACAGGGCTTTGTGTAGTCCCCCTAAAGGAGAGTTATGTGGCCCAGTGGGGAAGCAACAGCTGGAACGTCTGAAATCTGTGCCCTTGCTGCTTCTGGCTTTTCCTCTGACCCTGAAAATAACTCACATGTCCATTCTTCATTCTATAAAATAAGGTTGGGGACGTGACAGGAATGGCTGAGTGATACACTTGCGTAATAGAGATTCTAAAATGTAGCAAAGCTGGGCATGTGGACCCCATCTTAGCATTCTGGGGGCTGAAGAGTGAGGAAACGCAGGTTCAAAGCTAGTGTAGGCTACATGGTGAGTATGAGACCCAGTCTTAAAAACAACAACAAACACCACTGAAACAAACAAAAACCAACAAGCTCCCAAGAGCTCTAAAATCATATAGTGTGTGTTTACATGAGGTTTGGAAAAGTGTTCTCAGGCCACCAAACCAATCCCAGATGATATCTTGGAGTTGATCCTCAGAATCAGGATGTGTTTAGCCTTCATTACAGGGCTAAGAGACTAAGATGTGGCAAGGTGAGACAACATGGCCGAAGGTCCAGATCAGGGCAGTACTGGAGCCCTTTGGTTCCTAAGATTTTTTTTTTCCTGGCAGTTTGTGACATTCCCATTAATTCATATGTCATGTAAACTAGCTGACCCCCCCCCCATTTGGTTTTTATGCATCTTCTAAATTGTATTTAGTGCATGTTGGAGCTCTTCTCTTGACACTGCATTCAGAATTATTTTATGGCTAAGCAAAGCTTTGAAGGTTTATAATGCAGTGGCCTCTAATAGCAGGTCCATCAGAAGCCTTTCAGTTGGCACCAATTCTCAATGATCTCATTGAGCTATTTAAAGCTTGGCGAAAGAGCCCAGGAAACTGCTAAAGTGCCATCCTAGAACTGCTTGGCAGATGTAATTTGGATCCTAAGAGAACAATGGTTGCCACAGTCAAATCGCTTGCCTTAGTTTTGCCTCTTGTTGCTGTGGTAAAATACTTCGACAAAAGCAGCTTAGAGGGGAAGGGGATTTTTAGCCACAGTTTGAGGTTACAACCCACCACTGTGGGGGAGGTTGTGACAACAGGAACTTGAAGCAGCTTGTCACATTCATAGTCAGGAGCAGAGAGGATAGTGAAAGCGTGCAGATTCACCACTCTGCTTGTGCTTTTGTTTTTGTTTTTTATTCTTATATAATCCAGAGCCATAAGCCCAGGGAATGGTGCTACCCTCATAGGGTAATAGGCAGGTCCTGCTATATTAGCGAACTTATAATTCCCTCATAGACCATCTTCAGGCCAACTAGATCTGGACAAACCAGACTGTCTTCTCAGGCAATTCTAGATTTTGTCAAGTTGACAATTAAAACACTTTGTTTGTGGCTACGATGCTATCTCTAGACATTCTCTCTGATACTGTGTACATGTGACTTGCTTCCCATAGCCTTGCTTATCACTAAAAGATTTAGGACTCCTAGCAAATCTGTGCAATATGATTTATTGGTTTTCCATAATACCAACACTAATCTCTCTTCTTCTTGGGCACCACAGTTCAGAAGGATTACTTTAAGTGTTCTTCATAGAGAGCTGAAGGAAGGGACATGTCTATTCATTCTCTACCAATCTGCAAATATTGAGTATCCATGAAGTTCTTTGTATCATGCTAGATAAAACAGGCAGTAGATACACATAGAATAAATGATCCCTATCTATCATAAAATGGAACTCAATTATGTAATGTGGAGAAAATATCCGTATGGAATATGGAATGATTTAAAAATGATATTCATTTAAGATATTGTGAGCAAGCCCAAAGAATAGAGCATGGATGTTGGAGAGGATCATGAGATTTGCTATCAACAGATCTGTGTTCATGCCCAGATACCATCATAGTTAAATATACTTGGAAAGTTGTGGAGATTAAGTAAGGTCATATATAAATGGTTTAGAATAAGACTGGGCATATAAGGAACACCTGATTAAAAAGAAACTCTGCTTGATGATGATGATGATGATGATGATGATGATGATGATGATAACGATGATTATAGGGCCTATCAAGAATTCAGAGAAGGGGAGCACAGTGGGTTGGAATGAGAATCCCTGTCTACTGTGAAGAAGCAACACTTAAAAAAGGAGATTTCATGAGAATAAGCAAGCCAATCAATCATCTAGTTGCCTAGATAGAAAAGATGGGTGGGTGAGGAGAAGCTCTTAAACTGCCAGACTCTGGAAGATTTCATTTTTCCTCACTGCTTCACAGTAGTAGCAGAAGGCAGACAGGAACAGTAGCAGCTGAAACCCTCTAGCATTTCAATCTTTGTGCAGTCCTCAGAGAGCAGGACCCCTTAACCCTTCAAGTTGTACATTCTTGTTCAAGGGGGCACAAAGACACCAGCACTGGCTGCTTTTGGTGGTAGGGGTTTTGGTGGTTGTGGTTCCTAGCCTGGGATATGAGGTCCTTGACTTTGTTACTCACGACTCTTGAAGATGTGCTAGCTCTCCGGAACTCTTCAGGTGACCAGGGCCTACACTTTCTCTTCTCTGGACCCTCATAGTCACTTATCCACTTATCCTTCCTATTTATGTGGTCTTTTCTCTGTTGTCTCTTTCTTCCTACTATTCTTTCTATGCTTTTCTCTAATTTGGCTATGACAGGGACTACTCTGATGGGAATGCTTAAGACAACTTCTAAGGCCATGCAGGAGCCTTAGCTGCCTGGAAACTGGGCACATGCCCCTCATACCCCCAGAACCACTATCCCTTTGTGGTAGTTTAAGTGAGAAATAGCCCCAATAGGCTCATGTATTTGAATACTAAGTCCTCGTTGATGGTGGTATTTGAGGATGTTATGGAGACTTTAGGAGTCAGAGCCTTGCTAGAGAAAATATATCACTATTGATGAGATTTGAGCACGCTCATAGCATGCTCTCACTTCCTATTCTCTCTCTGTGTGTTTCCTGTATGTTTAAAAAAAATACCAGCCAACTCTCTTCTCCTGCCGCCATGCCATCCATATCCATACCTTCCCCACCATGAGGCCTGTGTCCCTGTGAAACCTAAGCTAAAATGAGACTGTTCTTTCTTCAGTTACTTTCAAGTGTTTCATCACAGCAACAAGGAGGTAACTTCATGCTTCCAGCTGCCTCTGTTTTCACAGCTCTGTCTATCAGCTTCCATTGCCACGGCTACTGCTGTTCTACCCCGTAAGCCTTTCTGATAACTTTGCCATCATCTTGGCTCTCTGGTACTCTTCCTTCGTGTTGCCAGCTCCCCATGAACTGCTGAAAGGAGGCAAGAAAAGACCACTCAGGAGAGCATTAGCCCCAAGAGAAAGTTGTTCAGACTCATGTGGTGATTGGCTAGGAGACCTCAGGGAATGGAGACTGGGAGGAGCTCCCTACTAAATAGCTTGCTTTAATATGTCCTGAGAAGGGAAGTTGGATCAACCAGAGACATTTGTTTGAATCAACCACTGCTGTTCTCTTTGGTTCAATCATAGGCAGCCATTTGGCAATTGCAGTCCTGTTTCTGAGTACCAATCACACCAATCTCTTTGCTAGGTCATCAGAAGAAGTGCTTCTCAGTTGACCAAAGAAGAAATAACTGCAGAGTCATATAGAGTTCATTGACGCTTAAGATATCAAAGTCTGGTACAGACTGTTTTAAACAGCCCTGAGTGAGCTACACCTTTGGCATAAGGCAGTTCGCTAGAGTCTTTGTGTAGCTGTCTCTAGTATCTATACAATGTTTAAGATGGCTGCATAGCTATCTCTAGTATCTACAGAATGTTTAAAATAGCTGCATAGCTGTCTGTAAAATCTACAGAATGTTTAAGATGGCTGCATAGATGTTTCTAGTACCTACAGAACGTTTAAGATATTTGGTGCTGGGATAAGGGCAGAAAGGAGAATTCAACATCTTGTAATTAGGGAGTTAAGTCTCCATCTGTCAACATGTCTGCTCATTTGTAGGAAAAGTGACTTTCAGAAGATCTTGTAATACAAGCTTATTATTATATTATTAATGACCAATTATTAATTAGTTAACTCAGTAGTACTCATGCTCTTAATAGATTTTATTTGTGTTTAACACCAGCACTATTCCCCTGGGAGAGTTTGGTCCCCCTTTTTTTTTTGGTCCCTCTTATATGTTTCAAGTGAGGATTAAAATAAGGGCCCTGAGGCAGTGTTACACAAGCAAGTAAAAAATAATCTGAAGTAGCAAGGAGAAACCATTTTTGAATCGTGTCAGGGAACAGGTTTTTGAGGCATGGAAAATGATGGGGGTGGCATTGCATTTGGCTAATAGCCAATCCTCCACCCCTTTCTTCTCTCAGCTGGCCCTCTCAGGCACTGCTCTGTTTTCTTTCATCCACTAACCAGCAGGATATCTGTGAAATGGGTTTCAAAGCCCTCTCATAATCACTTCTGCCTCATGTGAGCAGATGAGAGTCAAAAGGGAACCTCCTGCCCACAGCCAGGGACCGACCTTGTGGCTAATATCCAGCATCTTTGTGCTACTGTTGTTACTGTTGCTGTGGAATATGAGGCACCAGGTATATCAGCAGAGAAGAAGCCAGGCAAGAGAAGACTTGCCTGAAACTTTATTGTGGATTTCTCCTCTTTATACAGAGGTCCTGGTAAAGGCCTGTTCATTTACCCCCAACACTCCCTTTCCATTCCCCTCAAGATGTTCAGTGACATCACAGACTGCTAGTAAGTTTTCAGTTTAGCTTCTATAGCGATTGCCTTTTTCTGCTATTTCTTACTAATTGCAGATGATAGTTTTCTCCGCCCACAGAAAAACCAAAAGACATTAGTGTCTCCATTACCATTCACAGGCCTATGTAGTTGAATGGGAAAACGACTGCTACAGCCAAATTGCTATTTTGAAGGAATGATTATGTATCCCTTAGGGATTTTTAAAGTGTGTTTCTTGATAGCCTGACCGAGAAGAGAAGGGATAAGTACATTTGCCATCTAAATAGAAATGAAAAGCTCCTTGCAAATGTATCTCTGAGGTTCAGAGCAAGGAGACATTGCTACCTGAGCTTTGAAAACTAGCTAGTACTTGACTGAAAACTGTAGAAGTAGGTCAGTTCCTAATATCTTTCAAAAGCTCTTTGTATTTTGTTTCATAAGGGAATTAAGGCAGATTTTGATATTTCTTTTTTTTCTTTCTCTGAAAAGAATGTTTAGTCACTTTATTTTCTTTATTAATTACACTTTATTCACTTTGTATCCCCCCTGTGGTTCTCTCCCTTCTCCCGTCCCAATCCATCCCTTCCTCCACCCTCTGCCTGCATGCCCCTCCCCAAGTTCACTGATAGGAGAGGACTTCTTTTCCTTCCTTCTGATCCTAGTCAATTAGGTCTCATCAGGAGTGGCTGCATTGTCTTCTTCTGTGGCCTGGTAAGGCTGCTTCCCCCTCAGGGGGAGGTAATTAAAGAGCAGGCCAATCAGTTCATGTCAGAGACAGTCCCTGTTCCTATTACAATGGAACCCACTTGGACACTGAACTGCTATGGGCTACATCTGTGCAGGGGTCTTAGGTTATCTCCATGCATAGTCCTTGGAGTATCAGTCTCAGGAAAGACCCCTGTGCTCAGATTTTTTGGTTCTGTTGCTCTCCTTGTGGGATTTTGATATTTCAATTATGGACTTGCAAGTCATAGAGAAGTAGACTACAATTTCCATTCATCATAAACCAATCACATATCAGTTATCAGAGAGAACAAGCTATTTGGTATAACAGTGTTGTTTCATTGTCCCCTTCTTTATCTGAGGGTTCATTCCTGACAAATAGAAAACTGGATGACACTTACCTCTTGACCTCTTTAGGGTGAGGCAGAGCTGTCCATATGCTATAAATAGGATTGTTCTGATTCTAAATTGGTTTGCAAATTGATATTATTTAGTTTATCTGTTCTATTTTAAAAACCAATTGTTTCCTCTGCAGCATTTTCAGGCAAATGAAAAAAAAAAAAGAACATTTTAAACCAAATAAGATTTGTAATAGTAACAGTGATTCAACCTAGTATTTAAAACAAGGACATGGTGTTCTTGGTTCTTCCCATAGGGAGAGGGTAGTGAAATAAATGGTCCCCAAACTTCACGTCTATTTTAGAAGCATGAAGGATTCCTTGTTATTACTAAGTGTTAGTATATTCACCTAAGATACTTCTTAGGCCTCAATCCTACCAGAAAGTCTGTGGCTAGGAAAGAGGTGGCCCTTTGTTATGTTTAGTTAGTGTTAATGTGTTAGTATGTTTGTCTTATAAAGGAGGTGGAGGCGGGTTAGCACTGGGACTCTGCTTGCAGTAAAAATGGTAGAGAAACTTTGAAGCAGAGGCTGTAAGACAAAAGAAAGTATGGTTCTAGTTTATTAGTACTCCCTAATGTAGAGGAATTTTAATCCAGCAGCATAGCTACTCTGGCAAGGAATCATACTGGAAGACCTAAGTCTCTGTGATCCAGCTAGAATACAGACATACCCTTAGTATACATCTTGAATCCCTCTGGCTGGAATATAGACAGGAGAGACTTTTAATTCTTCTGGCTAGAATTTAATACACACCTTTAATCCTAAACAATGAAGTCTAATTGAGGAACAGACAAGTGACAAATCAGAGAAAGATTTGACAGAATAAGTGAGAGATAGGTAGGATATGCCTAACTCTCATGACAGCAGACAAGAAAGAGAAGTTACTTAAGAGCAGCTCAGAGAGAGAGTGCAGGAGAATTTGTGGATACAGAACAGTAGAGTTTGGGAATACAGTACTGTTCAGTACATTTTGGTTGAGTGCAGTTGAGTTTGTGATGTTCAGTTCATGAAGTTCCGAGGCAGTTTTTCTAAGCAGAGCAATTTAGTGAGAAGCTGAGAGAAGCCAGTTTGAATCAGTCAGCATGGAGAGGAGTTTTGAGCCAGAAGATCTGAGTTGAACCAGCCAGTTAGAGTTCAGAAAGAACTAGAAATGTGAGCTTATTCAGCAGTAAGTCTTGAAGGCAGAAAACATTCTAGGCCTAGGTAAACAGACTGAGGCTGGAAGCTGAAGCCTTCAATGTCCAGGCTTCCAGAAGATTAGACTGCACAGAGGCTAGAAGCTTCCAGGCCTTGGCCTAGAGATAGCTAGCTAGAAATGCTTTGGGCTCAGCTCAGAACATGTATTTGTAAAGTGTGAGTGAGGCTCTCATCTCATCCCATCATATGAAGAAATAAAAACAACATTTACACCCTAAAGTAGAAAAGAAGGGTACCCTTTCTTGTGTGTGTGTGACATAATCGTACTTCAAGCATCTTTGTTTGAAGGGAGTTTGTCTGCAAAGTGGTAGATGGTAAAATAAATCCTAATCTAGGGCCCTTAGTGGTTAAAAAAAAAAAAACTACAGAAAATGTATAATTTAGCTATTTAAAAAACTATACCCTTCACAATAGCCACTAATAACATAAAGTACCTTGGTGTGACTCTTACCAAGCAAGTGAAAGACCTGTTTGAAAAAAAACTTCAAGTCTCTGAAGAAAGAAATTGAAGATATCAGAAGACAGAAAGATCTCCCATGCTCATGGATCGGCAAGATTAACATAGTGAAAATGTCCATCCTACCAAAAGCAATCTACAGATTCAATAAAATTCCCATCAAAATACTAACACAATTCTTTACAGACCTTGAAAGAACAATTCTCAATTTCATATGGAAAAAATTAAAAACCCAGAATTGCTAAAACGATCCTTTACAACAACAGATCATCTGGAAGCATCTCCACCCCTGATTTCAAGCTGTACTACAGAGCAATAGTAATAAAAACTGCCTCGTATTGCCATAGAAACAGAATGGTGGATAAATGGAACCAAATAGAAAACCCAGAAAAAAACCCCCACACACCTATGAATATTTGATTTTTGACAAAGAAGCCAAAACCAATGGAAAAATGACAGCATCTTCAACAAATGGTGCTGGTCTAACTGGATGTCTACATGTAGAAAAATGCAAATAGATCCCATACTTATCACCCTGCACAAAAGTAAAGTCCAAGTGGATCAAAGACCTCAACATAAAACCAAATACTCTAAATTGGTTGGAAGAAAAAGTGGGGAAGAGCCTTGACCTCATTGGCACAGGAAACAACTTCCTGAACAGAACACCAACAGCACAGGCTCTAAGAGCAACAATCAATCAATAAATGGGACCTCATGAAACTGAAAAGCTTCTGTAAAGCAAAGGACGCTGTCATTAGAACAAAACGACAGCATACAGATTGAGAAAGGATCTTCACCAACCCTATATCTGACAGAGGGCTAATATCCAGAATATATAAAGAACTCAAGAAGTTAAAAAGCAACAAATCAAGTAATCTGATTAAAAATGGTGTACAGAGCTAAACAGACGATTCTCAATAGAGGAATACTGAATGGCAGAGAAACACTTAAAGAAATGCTCAACATCCTTAGCCATCAGGGAATGCAAATCAGAACGACCCTGAAATTTCACCTCACACCCATCAGAATGGCTAAGATCAAAAACTCAAGTGACAACACATGCTGGAGAGGATGTGGAAAAGGGGAACCCTTTTCCACTGCTGGTGGGAATGTAAACTTGTACAACCACTTTGGAAATCAATCGGTCCCTTTCTCAGACAATTAGGAATAGTGCTACCTCAAGATCCAGCTATACCACTCTTAGGCATATATCCAAAAGTTGCTCAAGTATATAATAAAGGACATTTGCTCAACCATGTTCATAGCAGCTTTATTCATAATAGCCAGAATCTGGAAAAAACCCTGATGTCCCTCAATGGAGAAATGGATGCAGAAATTGTGGTGCATTTACACAATGGAATACTACTCCGCAATTAAAAACAAGGAAATTATGAAATTTGCAGTCAAATGGTGGGAACTAGAAAAGATCATCCTGAGTGAGGTATCCCAGAAGCAGAAAGACACACATGGTATATACTTACTTATAAGTAGATATTAGAAATAAAATATAGGATAAAACATTAAAATCTTTACAACTAAAGAAGGTAAGCAGGAAACAGGATGCTGGGTAAAATGATCAATCCTCATTCAGAAAGGCAAAGAGGATGGACATTAGAAGAGGGAGAAAACAGGCCTCCCACAGAGGGCCTCTGAAAGACTCTACCCAGCAAGGTATCGAAGCAGATGCTGAGACTCATAGTCAAACTTTGGGCAGAGTGCAGGGAATTTTCTGAAAGAATGGTGAGATAGAAAGACCTGGAGGGGACAGGAGTTCCACAAGGAGAGTAACAGAACTAAAAGATCTGGGTACAGGGGTCTTTTCTGAGACTGATACTCCAACCAAGGACCATGATGGAGATAAACTAGAACCCCTACTCAGATGTAGTCCATGGTGCTCAGTCCAAGTTAGTTCCCTAGTGAGGGGAGCAGGGGCTGTTTCTGACATGAGCTCAGTGGCTGGCTCTTTGACTACCTACTCCTGAGGTAGGAGCAGCCTAACCAGGCCACAGAGGTAGACAATGCAGCCAGTCCTAATAGGCCTGATAGGCTAGAGTCAGATGGAAAGGGGAGGAGGACCTTTCCTACCAGTGGACTGGGAGAGGAGCAAGGGAGAAAGGGAGGGATTGGGAGAGGATGAGGGAGGGGGCTAAAGCTGGGATACAAAATGAATAAATTGTAATTAACAAAAATAAATTGATTTAAAAAATAAAATAAAAAACAAATAGAAAAACAAATTTAGCTTTGATTCTGCCCCTCCCTCCACCCCTCCCCTTTCCTCTTACTCTTTCAGACTTTGGTATTTGAGAAGATATGCAATTGTTGGTGCTTCAGGCTGCTTGGTAGATATTAACACTCATGTCTAGGTTCATTCCTATACTCATAGCTGGTTAATCCATATTTTTTTAAAAAAATTGTGTCAAGAAGGTTCTTGAAAGAATGTCTTTTCAAAGAATATACCGTGGTCAGGTCCCCTAATTTTTAGATCCTGGTATTGATTTTCTATAGTCTCTTGAAGTATTTCTTTGCTCTTCTCCTTTATTTATTCATTGCTTTCCCTCCTCTACCGAACAAGTTTTTCCACTGGTTTTTATTTTCTGTCCTGCAATGTTCAAGCCCTGAGTTATTTATGCCGTTACTTCTCCAGCTTCTTCCAGTCATTCTTCCACTCAACCCAAAATGTCAGTACCTAGGTTTAGGTCTTGCACCCTAGCAAATAAAGACCTCCTAACTACAAAAGAGAACCATGTCGCATAATTAGATAAATAAACTTGTTCCCCTAAATAATGCAGGGGATTGAATGCCCAACATCTCTGAACTGGGGCAATGTTTTGGGAAAAAAAATAGAAGATATCTACTATTGCTGGAAAATATATTTTGACTGTTATTTATAGTGAGAATCTTGAAGTTTTCTATTTAGATCATGAAAAAATAAAGTCCCTCCTTATCACTGCTTTACAACACCATGCTGTAAAATAAAATATTTGACATAAATATGACAAAATATGTACAACACCCATATAATAAAACTACAAACTTTCTGATTAAAGAAATAGATGAAGATATTGCCCGTGTTTGTCAGTAGGAAGACTCAATGTTTTCAAAATATCCATTCTTCTCAATTGGATGTATAGACCCCAAGTAATCCTTGTCAAGTTGTTTTGTGTCTGTTGGCAAGCTAAGTCTAATATTTATATAGAGAGGCAAATTATTCAGAATAGTAAGTGCATTAGTTAAAGAGAACAGTTAGAGAACATTCCAGGTATAAAGCAATAGTAACTACAACACTGTAGTGTTAGCAAAAGAGTAGAAAGATAAAGCAACAGAACAGAATAGAGATATCAGAAGTAGAGTGACATAACATCCAATTAATCTTTGAGCATGGAGGAAAAACAATATGAGGAAAATATGATCTCCCCCTTTTTCGTGTATGTGTGTGTTTGTTGCACATGCTGTATGTGTAGGGGTACATGCGTGCCTGAGTACATGTTAAGACCTGAGGTTGGAAATCATTTTCATTAGCTTGTCCATGTTATTCATTGAGACAGGGTCTCTCACTCAAGCCCAGAGCTTACTCAGATGACAAGGCTTCCTGGGCAGCTTGCTCTGGGGAATCCCTTGTTTCTGGCTTCCAAGCTTGGAATTAGTTAGAGGCTGACCGTCACATGCCCATCCAGCAGAAATGTGGGTTCTAAGGAAGCAGCTCTGATCCGCACACTTGCGTGGCAAGCGCCTTCACTATTTAGCAGTCCCTAACCCTAAGAAAATAAAGGTTTTTCTTCTTTTTTTGTCTCCAAACAAACAGTTGAGAAATGACTAGATATTAACATAGAAAATAATGAATTTAGACACAGACCTCTTTACCTTTCATAGAAGTCAACTGTCAAGTGAGTGGCAGTCCTAAATGAAAACCACACAAATCAGAGATAACATAAAAGGATATGTGATAAGGAAGTATTAATAAAGTTCATCAAAAAGAAAAAGTACTTCATAAAAGAGTGTTCAAAGACAGACAAGACAAGCCACAGAGATCCATAAAACATTTGCAAGGGACAGTATCTGATAAAAAGTACTACTAACCAAATATCAAAAAAACTCTTAACATCCAAGCCTAAGAAACTGATCATTAGAAGGGTGTACCAGAGGCTATTAGAAGTCTTAACAAAGTAGATATACAGATGCAAAATAGGCATATGAAAAGTTTTCCACATTTTCACCAAGAAATTATAAAGTGACAGTCCTATGGAATGACAAAATACAGAACAGTGACAGCGTCATATGCCGAAGACAGCAAGGCTCAATAAGGCATTCTCATTAATTGTGGATACAACTGAAAAAAATGATGTAGCCCCTTTGGAATATACTTCAACAATTCATTCCAAAATTAAACACACTCTTCTCATATAACCCTCTAATTGTGGCCCTGGTATTTACCCAGTGGAATTGAAAACTTATACCTGTGCAGAAATATGCATACAAATGTTTATAGAAACTTTATTCGTGGTTACTAAATTTGAACACAATCAAGATATCCTTCAGCAGATTAATGGATACACGAACTATGTTGACTCCAGACAGTGCATGCTACATTGTACTAAATGAGCTCATGAAGAGTCATGAAGAGTCTTAAGTGCTTATTGCTGAGAGAAAGCATTTTAGAGCTGATACACTGTCTTATTCCAACTGCATGACACTGAAGAAAGGTAAAAGCTCAGACTAAAAAGGTCAGGGGTTGCAAGGACTTGGGGGTAGGGGACCAGATGGATGAATATTTGGAATACAGAATGTTTTTCATGTGGTTAAAACAAATCTGTATTATGCAATAGTAGGGGCTACCCACTATCATCTGTTTGCTTAAATCTCCAGAATGTATAATATCAAGAATGAATCCCAAAGCAAACTGGGTAACCTGGTTTTGGTGATATTTTAAGCATTCTTTGCTGCACAAATGTTTTCTGACAGGGGATGCTGATGATGCTGATGACATATGTGTGGTGATACACACACGTGAAAACCTCTGCACCACTGGCTCAGTTTCCTTGTGAACCTAAAGCCACTCTAAGAAATACAGTCTATTTTAAAAGCTTCTTTGCAAGAGGAGCGATTTTGTGCATCTTAGAATGGAACAGCATTACATCATATCCCAAAGTATAAAGTAATTATGTAAGTGCATAATGATAGAACCAACGTTGGAGTGAATGGGCAATTGATTTAAAAATGAATATTTTCCCCTTCAGAAGAGTTCAATGACTCCATGTGGATACTGACTTCTCTAAGACACTGAGCTCAATTTCCATTACCTTGAGTGTTGAACTTAGTGACCTGTTTATGAAGAGTGGAAAGAAAAAAATACTAACTTTAACATGGAGGAAACTGCTAAACATTACCTTAGCTGGGAAAAGAAAACAAACCCCCACCATGTTGATAACATGCATTTTCTGATGTGATGAGAATACGAGTCTCATTTATTCCTTGAAATCCATCACTCCAGTGAAATATGAACTAGATATTAGGCAAATCTGATCAGAGGGTCAGCATACCAAATGTGTGACCAGTATTCCCCAAAACTGTGTAGACATTAAAAAAGAAGAGTGTGAAGAAACAGAGAAGATGCAGCTAAATTCTGTGAATTTTGGAACAACAAAGAGGACATTATTGAATAAAATTAATAGCTTGGTGGGTGTCTGTCCTTCTGTGAGCAGTAATACAGCAGTATTAACTTTTGAATGTTGACAAATGTGCCATGACTATGTAAAACAGTAGGAGTCTGGAGAAACAATATGTGTTTCCTGAAAGTTGTTTCATAAATCTAAAGTTATTAACATTCTATCCCAATGAGGCTAAAGAAATAATATGAAAATATGCAAACATGGAAATTTCTGAAAAAATAAGATGAGAAACTGTTGATACTTTTTACCTCTGAGAAGTATGGTTGAGTAGTGGAATGGAAAAAAAATGGAAGGGTATTGAAATTGAGAATTTCCTTTTATTTTATATCTTCCTCGCCTCTGACTTTTAGAAAGCATGTTCTTATTTTAAAGTACTTGTTTTATTTTTATTCATGTATGTTTGACTTTTATGAGTCTCTTGTGATTGTCAAACCACTCTTATCTTACAACGTTCTCAACTAATCTTTCCCAAAGGACAAAGTATTTCATTTATTCATTGTGCCTAAGAATGACTAAGGACATGTAACCACACAATACCAGGTAAATTGAGTATTTCACCCTTCCAAACAATATACTTTGACTCCATATTGCACTCTAATCTGTGTCATCTCAGTTATATATGTCATATTATTAGGTTTTTTTGGGGGGTGGAGATCCCTCAAATCTTACATCTACTAAAATTTAGCCATGTTCTTTGTTAGAGATGTGTCTAATTCAAAACATTTGTATTCTTTTCCTAGTTTCCTTTTTGAAAAAAAATTAATTTTATGCTAAGGTTGGCTCACTCAGATTAGTGTAGACATATTGAAGATGATTTGGTTCACATCAGCATCATTTGATGTTTTGGATTCATCTGGAAGAGGGTTCCATCTTTGGGAGAACTACTTCCAATTAATTGTGTAGGCAAAGAAGAAAATGGTTTTGAGTAGAGGGTGTTAAACTTCCAGCTACCCAGAAAAACCTATAGTTAATAATAAAAACTGAATTCAGGTGGTACAATTTTGTCAGAAGTAGAAGTCAAAGCCAGTTGTCTTTCTTAAAAATTAACAGTGAAATGTTCAAATACTTAATGCCAGAGTCAGAGATTTTTTGAGTCTGCTTACATTGAAAAACAATAGACACAGCTTGCCTAATGCCTGGTCTTAGAGCAAGAATGGGGTCCTGCTTGATTAGGCGTTCCTATAGAATAAAGGGAGCAGAACAATGTTGTCTGTGTAGTCAGGGGCTAACTTTTTATGGGTTCATGGACATAGAAACATAATTTTATGTTGTTGTTTGACTAAAATCAATGACTTATAGATTGTTCTGAAGCATAAGGCTCAAAATTCTCAGAGGTTATTCTTTTAACAACACCGTTATTATTATTAGTAGTAGTATTACTGTGTGTGTGTCTGTGTGTGTGTGTGTGTGTTGGGGCATGCATGTGCCATGGAAGACATATGGTTGTCAGAGGACAATCTGCAGGGGTCAGTTCTCTTTCTACTATGGGTTTCAGGGATCGAACTTGGGTTGTTAGAACCAATGACAGGCATTTTTACCCTGAATCATGTACCTTGTCAAAGGCAGATGATTTCTTAACAACCTTTAAATTTTTAATTAAAATATAATGACATCATTTCTCTCCTTCCTTTTCCCACCTCCATTCCTTCATAATGGTGTTGTGGATAGAAACATGGTTTTGTTTTGGTCCCAGGTGTGGGATCTGGGACTGATTCACACAGTCCACAGCAGCGGACTATTTGCCCCATGTGAGCTCTGAGGGGAGCTCTTTGCCAGCTGCAGATAGTTTGAATCTGAGGACTCTGGAAGGAGAATAAAGGCCAGAGCCCAGAGAGTGTCGAGGAGCTCTGAGAAAGAACAAGGCTGCTGCTGTTTTCCCCCTGAGGCTCCTCGCTGCTGTTGCTGCAGTGAAACAAGAAGTTGGAGATCTCTGGAAATAAGGTTGAACTGGTTCCAAAGATTACAATGACCCCCTGGTTAGCAGGAAGCGGTGCGCACTCACTAACCCTTTCTCTCTCCTACCTGGTGTTGAGGTTTTTGAAGGGATTGGGGTGGTGTAGGGAGAAAGAGATAGAAGAAATGCACATAGAAGAGTTTTTTAAAAAGTGTGCCAACAAATGGAGCCCAATGTGGGGCTCAAAATAATGGCTAATGCCATAGAGGAGAGATGAAGATACCTTTCAGGATATGAGCATAAGGTTTAGTGCGACTGCTACACGCTGGTTTCATGCTTGCTTTACACACAGAGGTGATCCTCTGGCTTTTCTTCATCATCATCTTGCATTCCATTTTAAAGTTGGTTAGAAGAACGGTTGGACAGTTAGAAAGAATCGCAGAGTTGGCAATGCAACTATAAAATTTGCAGGTAGAGGCTGAAATGCCTGGAAAGCAAAAAGCACCACTGGTAAAGGGAGAACACTTGGTAACTAAGAGCCAGAATTCTCCACAATTGTCACCCAGCCCTGCTACACACACACACACACACACACACACACACACACACACACACACACACACACCAAATTGTATACAAATGCATAAATACGTAAATAAGCCTGCTAAATTCATCTAATGTTGCTTGTGTGAATAGACGGGGGGGTGGTGGTGGTGGTATTGTGTAACCACTTAGGAGGTTTATTCCCGGGGAAGACTCTTCTTCCCGTCTCAGAAGCCATTCGATGGTGCTAGAAATGACAGGAAAGCTGCACTCATGCAATTGCAGCAATATGGCTGCCTAACAAGACCCCGACAGTGACAACACCAATTGCCACGCTCACATGGAAAGGGAAATCTCAGGGGGCTCAGGAAGAGGCTATTTTCTTAAAAACTGATGTTTGTGGGGGGGAGGAGGGGACGGTCTGTTAAATTTTCTCTGTAACTCCACGTTTCCATTTTACTTAGTTATTTGATTTGGGTTGATTTTCTTTTGATAATTGGTTTTCTTTCTTTTAATATATATTTTTATTTTTAAATAATTTTATACATACACTTGTACCCCAGCTATAGCCCTCTCCCTCTTTCCCTCCCAATCCTCCCCTCCCTCCCTCATCTCCTCCCTGCCCCCTTCCGAGTCCACTGAGAAGGGGTATCCTCCTCTCCTTCCATCTGGCCCTAGCTTATCAGGTATCTTCAGGATGGTTGCAATGTCCTTATCTGTGGCCTAGCAAGGCTGCTCCTCCCTCAGGGGGGAGGGGAAGCTCATGAGTTCATGTCAGAAACAATTCCTGTTCCCCTTACTAGGGAATCCACTTGGATACTGAGCTACCATGGGCTATATCTGAGCAGGGGTTGTAGGTTATATCCATGCATGGTCCTTGGTTAGATAAAGAGTCTCATAGAATACCCCTGTGCTCAGATATATTTGGACCTTATGGGGCTCCCTGTCCCCTCTAGGATATACTAATTCCTCCTTCCTTCATACGATTACCTACACTCTGCCGAAGGTTTGGTTATGGGTCTCAGCATCTGCTTTGATACACTGCTAGGCAGAGTCTTTCAGGTGCCTTCTCGGGTAGGCTACTTTCCTGTTACTTGTTTTCTCCTATTTCCTATGTCCATCCCCGTTGTCTTTCTAGATGAGGATTGATCATCTTACCCCTGGACCTCTTTCTTGTTTATCTTCTTTAGGTGTACATATTTTAGTATGTTTATCCTATCTTATAGGTCTATATAAGTGAGTATATACCATGTGTGTCTTTCTGCTTTTGGGATACCTCACTCAGGTTGATTTTTTTCTAGATCCTACCATTTGCCTGCAAAATTCATAATTTCCTTGTTTTTAATCGCTGAGTAGTATTCCATTGTGTAAAAGTTCCACAATTTCTGTATCCATTCCTCCGTTGATGGAAATCTGGGTTGTTTCCAGGTTCTGGCTATTACGAATAAAGCTGCTACAAACATGGTTGAGCAAATGTCATTGTTGTGTACTTGAACATCTTTTGGGTATATGCCTAGGAGTGGTGTAGCTGGATCTTGAGGTAGCACTATTCCTAATTGTCTGAGAAAGCACCAGATTGATTTCCAGAGTGGTTGTACAAGTTTACATTCCCACCAGCAGTGGAGGAGGGTTTCCTTTTCTCCACAACCTCTCCAGCATGTGTTGTCACTTGAGTTTTTGATCTTAGCCGTTCTGATGGGTGTAAGGTGAAATCTTAGGGTCATTTTGATTTGCATTTCTCTGATGGCTAGGGATGTTGAACATCTCCTATGTGTTTCTCTACCATTCTATATTTCTTCTATGGAGAATTCTCTGTTTAACTTTATATCCCATTTTTTAATTGGGTTACTTGAATTATTGCCTTTTAACTTCTTTAGTTCTTTATATATTCCAGATATCAGCCCTCTGTCCGATGTTGGGTTGGTGAAGATCCTTTCTCAATCTGTAGGCTGTCGTTTTGTTCTAACAACACTGTCTTTTGCTTTACAGAAGCTTTTCAGTTTCATGAGGTCCCATTTATTGATTGTTGCTCTTAGGGCCTGTGCTGATGGTGTTCTGTTCAGGAAGTTGTCTCCTGTGCCAATGAGTTCTAGCCTCTTCCCGACTTTTTCTTCTAACCGATTTAGAGTATCTGGTTTTATGTTGAGGTCTTTGATTAACTTGGACTTTAGTTTTGTGTAGGGTAATAAATACGGATCTATTTTCATTTTTCTGCATGTAAACATCCAGTTGGACCAGCACCATTTATTGAAGATGCTTTCTTTTTTCCACTGAATGATTTTGGCTTCTTTGTCAAAAATCAAGTATTCATAGGTGTGTGGGTTTATTTCTGGGTCTTCTGTTTGGTTCCATTGATCCACCATTCTGTTTCTATGCCAATACCATGCAGTTTTTATTATTATTGCTCTGTAGTACAACTTGAGATCAAGGATGGAGCTACTTCCAGAGGATCTGTTGTTGTACAGGATTCTTTTGGAAATTCTGGGTTTTTTGTTTCTCCATATGAAGTTGAGAATTTTTCTTTCAAGGTCTGTAAAGAATTGTGTTGGTATTTTGATGGGAATTGCATTGAATCTGTAGATTGCTTTTGGCAGGATGGCCATTTTCACTATGTTAATCCTACCCATCCATGAGCACGGGAGATCTTTCCATCTTCTGATGTTTTCTTCGATTTCTTTCTTCAGAGACTTGAAGTTTTTTTTTCAAACAGGTCTTTCATCTGCTTGGTTAGAGTCACCCCAAGGTATTTTATGTTATTAGTGGCTATTGTGAAGGGTGTTGTTTCCCTGATTTCTTTCTTGGCCCTTTTGTCTTGGGTATACAGGAGGGCTTCTGATTTTTTTGAGTTAATTTTGTATCCAGCCACTTTGCTGAAGGTGTTTATCAGCTAAAGGAGTTCTCTGGTTGAGTTCTTTTTGGGTCACTTAGGTATACTATCATATCATCTGCGAATAGTGAAATTTTGACTTCTTTCTTTCTGATTTGTATTCCCTTGATCTCCCTTACTTGTCTTATTGCTCTAGCTAGGACTTCAGGTACTATGTTGAAGAGATATGGAGACAATGGGAAGCCTTTCCTTGTCCCTGATTTCAGTGGGATTGCTTTAAGTTTCTCTCCGTTGAGTTTGATGTTGGCTATAGGCTTGCTGTATATTGCCTTTACTATGTTTAGGTAAATTCCTTGTATCCCTGATATCTCCAAGACTTTAAGCATGAATGCGTGTTAGATTTTGTCAAATGCTTTTTTGGCATCTAGGGAGATGACCATGTGGTTTTTCTCCTTCAGTTTGTTTATATGGTGGATTACATTGATGGATTTCCGTATATTGAACCACCCTTGCATGCCTGGGATGAAGCCTACTTGGTCATGGTGGATGATATCTTTTATGTGTTCTTGGATTCGGTTTGCAAGTATTTCATTGAGTATCTTTGCATCAATATTCATAAGAGAGATTGGTCTGAAGTTCTCTTTTTTTTGTTGGATCTTTGTGTGGTTTAAGTATTAAGGTGACTGTGGCTTCATAGAATGAGTTTGGGAATGTTCCTTCTGTTTCTATTTTGTGGAATAATTTGGAGAGAATTGGACTTAGCTCTTCTTTGAAGGGATAATTGGTTTTCTTGCAGGCTTTACAGAATGTTTCTTGTATTAGAATCTTTGTCTTTCTAATTCATTCTGAGAATTTCCATTCCATGCATAAATTATTAAAGAAATTATAGATATGGTTAGATTAGGTCTCTGATTTTATTATTATGCTTTTCTGTTTTTCTATTTTTTTCTTTTTTCTCTCTTTTGGACAAATTTTAAATGTCAATTGTGTTTCACACTCTACCTTTAATTTTAGGGATTATGGCATATTCTTAACTGCTCACAGTCTACAGCTTATAATTATATTGTTTTTCATATACATATACAAAGGAATACAGTATGTGTCAGTTTGTCTTTCCTTCTTTTGTAAATCAGTTATCACATGCATTAATGGGCATTATAAGTTCCATCAGATGATAGTATACTATTTTGTAAACTCATAAAATTTTAAAAGTAAGTGAGATGTTTTTATATTTACTTCAATCTTTACTATTTAAAAAAGATTTATTTTTATTCATGTAGAGTGTATATGTCTGTGAGTATATAACATGTAAGCATGAGTAGCAATGGAGGCCAGAAGAGGGCATCAGAACTCTTGCAGTTGGAGTTATAGGTGCTTGAGTGCCATTCATCGTGGGAACTGGTCCTCTGCCACCCACCATGATTCTTGTCCTCTGGAAGAATAGAAAATGTTCTCAATTGCTGAGCAATCTCTCTAGCCCCAATATTTACTACTATTGATGTTCTACACTCCTTTCTGTAAACCGTTTCTATTTGGTACTATTTCTTTTCTAGCTACAGAATTACTTAGCTCTCACTATAATTCAGCTCACTGGAAATTGTATAACTTCACTCCACACTGTACTTTCTTCAGCTCTTATTATAGTTCAGATCAGTGAGAATTGTTTCACTTTACATCACAATGCCTTTATCTTCTTCCTCCTTGAAAGAATGTTTTGCTGGATATTGAATACAAGGTTCATACTTTCAGTTTGTTTTGTTTCTCAGTTCTCCCAAAGATATTCTACTCTCTCTGGCTTCTGAAATTTGGAATGAGAAATCAATATGTATGAACCATTGTTCTCCTGGTGTGTAAGTTGTTTGATTCCTTTTATAATGTGTCTCTCTGTTTCTCTCTCTTAGCATTTTAACTATGTAAAGGTTATGCATAGTTTTCCTGTTGTGATTTTCCTGTTGCAAATTTAAGTCTTTTGCCAAATGGAAAAATTTCAGTCATTCTACCTTTAAATACTGTTCATGTTCACCCTCCCTTTTATTTCTGAGGAGTCAATAACTTATGTCATTGTATATGCCCAAGGATTCATGAAATTCTTTCCCATTTTCCCTGACTCTCTCATTCTCTCCCCATTCATCATCTTTTTTTGATTGGGTCATTTCTACTTACCTGCCTTTACCTGTACTGACTTTCCTATATTTCTAATCCTATGTAGGAAATTTTTAGTTTTAGGTGTTGCATTATTCATCCATAAAATTCTGTTTATTATTGTTTATAGTTTCTATTTATCAGTAAAAAAAATTGTTGCCACTAAATTAATTTTAAGAAAATTCTCCCTTGTCTATTTTTTTTATTTTTAATCTCTTCTTTATTCTTTTTTTAATTTTTTATTAATTACACTTTATTCATTTTGTATCCCCCCATAAGCCCCTCCCTCCTCCCCTCCCGATCCCACCCTCCCTCCCCTTTCTGCATTCATGCCACTCCCCAAGTCCACTGATAGGGGAGGTTCTCCTTTCTGATCTTAGTCTATCAGTTCTCATCAAAAGTGGCTGCATTGTCCTCTACTGTGGCCTGGTAAGGCTGCTCCCCCCTCAGGGGGAAGTGATCAACGAGCAGGCCAATCAGATTATGTCAGAGGCAGTCCCTCTTCCCATTACTATGTAACCCACTTGGACTCTGAACTGCCATGGGCTACACCTGTGCAGGGGTTCCAGGTCATCTCCACGAATAGTCCTTGGTTGGAGTATGATTTTCTGGGAAGTTCCCTGTGTTCAAATCATCTTGTTCTGTTGCTCTGCTTGTGGAGTTCCCATCCCCTCCAGCTCTTACTATTTCCCACTTCTTACATAAAATTCCATCCACTCTGCCCATCAGTTGGCCATCAGGCTCAGCATCTGCTTTGACAGTCTATACTGCAGAAGCTTTCAGAGGCCCTCTGTGGCAGGTTTCAAGGTTGTTTCCTGTTTTCTTCTGGCTTTCAGAGGCCCTCTGTAGCAGGTTCCAAGGTTGTTTCCTATTTTCTTTTTCTTCTGATGTCCATCCTCTTTGCCTTTCAGGATGGGGATTGAACATTTTAGTTAGGGTCCTCTCTTTTGCTTAGTTTGTTTAGATGTACAGATTTTAGTGGGTTTATTCTATATTGTATGTTTATATGAGTGAGTATATACCGTGAGTCCTTCTCCACTGCTGGTGGGAATGTAAACTGGTACAACCACTCTGGAAATCAATCTGGCACTTTCTCAGACAACTAGGAATAGCGCTTCCTCAAGATCCAGCCATACCACTCCTAGGCATATACCCAAAAGAGGCGCAAGTACACAAAAAGGACATTTGCTCAACCATGTTTGTAGCAGCTTTATTTGTAATAGTCAGAAGCTGGAAACAACCCAGATGCCCCTCAACTGAAGAATGGATGCAGAAACTGTGGTACATCTATACAATGGAGTATTACTCAGCAATGAAAAATAAGGAAATCATGAAATTTGCAGGTAAATGGTGGGACCTGGAAAGGATCATCCTGAGTGAGTTGTCCTTGTCTATTTTTTTTAAGGGTGTGGTCCTAGTAGACCAACCATATTCCAGAGGTGGCTGGACAGCCAAGAGTATACAGGAAGCACAAATCAGACTTGGTGGGCTTAAAGGAAATGAGGAACACAAACTTGGATGGGTAGGGAAGAGGGATGGTTCTGGGAGGAATGGGGGGGAAGGGTAAATATGATCAAAATGTATTGTATGAAAATTCTCAAAAAATAATAAGGAAATTCTCTCTCCTTTCGTTAAGAAGGAGAGTGTCTTCGGATAAGAAATGTCAGACTATGTTCTGAACATCTTCACATTGTATTTTATGGTGTAGAAATGTTTATGTATATGTGTGTGGTGTATGTGACATCCGTATTCAGCTGCACATGTCTTTGCACATATGAGGCCAGTGGAAGATTTCAATTGTCCTGTTCTATCACTCTCTGCATCTTCCTCCTGAGACGGAATCTCTCAGTGAACCTGGAGTTAGCCTGGCAGCTAGCCTGCAAGCCCCAGGAATCCTCCTGTCTCCCAGAGCTCTTTCCACAGAGTCTTGGGTTATAGGCATACCTGACCACACCTGGCTTTTTTCCTAAGTGTATTGTAGGGTTTTGAACTCAGGTCTTTATGCCTCTACAGCAAGAACTCTTCTTGTTTAACTCAAATCCTATTCTTTAGCCGTGAAATACTTGGCTTTTTCATTACCTACATGGCAGTGAATTTGACCTGACTTCAGGCAGAGGCATACAAAAAATGTTAACTCACTCTGAACCAATCTTATCAAATCTCAGCTTCTTTCTCAGAGTTTACCGCTTGAATTCATTCCCTAGTACCTTTGGCTATTTGATTTTTGTTTGTGAAAAAATTACTGTACTAATCAATTGAGTTTTGTCTCTACAAAGCATTGCCCATAGTTTATAGTTGGCCCATTGGAGGATAGATCATGGAATGATTTTTTAAAATTTTTTTTTTTTTTTTGCCTGTGTGTGCTTGTTTTATAGGGGAAAATCAGTGTAAAATGAAATCCAGTACTAACCCAACTACAAATTGTAAGTGGAAAAGCAGCTTAGAATAAAAGCAGATATTAACTCAGCTACATACTCTTCAATCTACAATAAAGACATGCCTGCAAGATACAGAAGTGTGATAACGGCACAGAGCTTGTGGGAACAACCAAACACTATCTGATTGGATTTAAGACCTACTCTATGGATGGAACCCATCACTGACAATGCTTGGGTGACCAAGAATCTGAGACCAGATATGGTAAGAGACCTAGGGGAAAACCAAATACTACTTTTCTGCTAAAGGAACATAACCATAAATGACCCCCAAAGACATTCCTCTATGCTCCTAAGTCAGGGTCTTGCTCAAGCATCATCATAGAAGCTTCCTCCTGAAGTAGGTGGGAACAGGTACAGAGACCCACAGCCCGGTAATGTGTTGAGAGTGAGAGAACTTTGAACGTTGAGCCCTCAATGGTATTCCTTTATCGAATCCCTCCCTCCAGGGCTTAGAGAACCCTGTAGAAGAGGATACAGGAAGAGTGTAGGAGTCAGGGGGGGGGGACACCAAGGCCTTTGAAACATAGCAGGACCAAGGCACATATAAACTCAGAGACTCGTAGCATGAATAGGGCCTCTCCGGGTCTGCATCAGATGGGGTCCCAGTGCTGAGAGGGGACGTGGACACGCCCCCTCTGTACCATGAGCACCATCTCCAATAACCACTTGCAAAGGAAAAATGAGTTTTCTCCAACAAAGTGCTTACACACTGCTGGATACAAACCGCTCGTCAGGGCAGGCCCGTGCTGAGCGATAGATGGTCAACACAAACAAACTCAGCCGTATCTTTGGACATTCTTTGTTTCAGAGTGTCTTGTCAGGACATTTTTTTTTCTGTCACAAATACTTTGTGTATATGTTGTGGCTTGTGGTTTTGTGGTTTCATGGGATTCCTATGCATAGAAATGTATATGTATGTCTCTGTGTCTGTATATGTTTCTTGTACTTTTTCTTTGCTCTTTTCCTTCTGTTTACTGGTATTGTCCTATCCCAGTTTGTTTTTGTTTCACCTTATTCTTTAGATGCCTTTTTATTTTCTGATGAGGGACAGAAAGGGGAGGGGAGATAGGGAAGATCTCAGAGGAGTTGAGGGAGGGGAACCCATAATCAGAGCATAGGAAAAAAAAATCCATTTTCAATAAAATAAAAATAGAGGAAAAATAAAATGGAAAAAAGTGGAAACTGGCATTTTCTGTGAAAGTTCAGTAATTTAGGGCTTAGAGTGTGTATTTGGAAGATTGGAAATATGAAGCTAGTTAAGCTTTATGGGTTTTATTTGTAAAATCACCACAAAATCATATAAACAGGTTAGGTGTGTAAGTACGAAGTGCAGAAGGCTCCGTTAGCAGTGTTTTAGAAGCAGAAACTTTGTGATGTACCATTTCAGGGAAGAGGACAGACTTTCCTGAGGGCCCTTGAGGAAGGTTCTAATCCAAGAAGTGTTCCCTTAGGCTTGAAGTCAGTCTTCCAGGAACTCTCAACTTTCAAAGTTCGTTTTGGATGAAGATTCACATTCTGGGCTATAAAGCTTGGAGAAAGAAGCATGAAAGACCTGAATCCAGTGATGGTACTGGGCGTGGTAATCAGTAGAGATACACCATGTGTCAAAAGAAGTATTTATGAAACAAATAGAAGAACCACCAGCTTGTGCTTCTATATGAAGAGAAGCTATACAAGAAAAAATAATCATACATAACTAAGGCTCCACATGCATATACTTTTACTCTGATATCGAAGGAGTGGCATGCCTCAGAGAATTAGAAGCTAGATTTCTTGATATTTTCTGGAACATAGGAGTTTCCAAGCCCACTTTTTGTCTCCTGCCTTTAATAACGATTGCCCCATGATAGGCCAGGATCTAAGAAGCCAAAAAAGGGAAACTTTAGAAATGCCAGTCAGTCCTGGATCCTGGTCTACAGCTTAAGCACAGTCTGTTAATCATTGACAAGTATAAAACATAGTTACTGGTGATGTGTGAAACTAAATTATTGCAGCTTGAATGTCCTTGTAGCCAATGAGCTAGGAGGAGGAAAACTGATCTGGGTGCATTCTTCAACTGGACCAGCTGGTTTACTGTGTTTGGCATCCCTGATGGTAGGAATGTGGCAACCTGTGCAAAGGTCTTTGACAGGCGCCAGGAAGCCTCTGGGCTGTGCTCTTTCAGGCTCTCCAGCCAAACCAACTTGGAGGGTCTGGAGTTTTATTGGGAACCAGGGACTTTCTGAGGGTCAAAGAAGCTTTTGCGACTACTCACAATGGCGTCTTTCCTTGACAGGCCTCCATATTTTTATGCAGTCTGATATTTTAGTTGGCCCGGAGTTACTTTGGCTAGAGTTGCTGCCTTTTCTTTAGGTTGCTTTCTGAAGAACAAAGTCAGTCATTCATATCCCTTTATAGAAGTTCATCAGCCCCTGGCTGCACTGAGCCCCTGACGTCTTTGTAGCTCTCCCAGAATTCTCTTTGTAGGAGTTGCTGGTTAGGATGGAAAGGAATGTGATGTACTTTCTACTTGTGTGGGTTGTATACCTGACACAATTGGTGAGGTGCCACTTACCTTAAAGGAAATTAGTAGAAGTCCCTTAGGATGACACTTCCTAAATGACCTGCCTCCAAACTTTTAATTTTTTCTTTTTGGCTAACAATGGGTTAGCCAAATAGAAATGGGTTTTATTGTGACATTTTCATGTAGATATAATTATACTTTGTTCTTATTTTCCATTGACATATATATTAAATCTAGATTCTGCATTTGAGAGAAAACGATATACCTGTCTAACTCCAGGTTGTCTTAACAAAATGGTCTCCTATTTCATTCATTTTCTTAGAAATACACAATTACCCTGTTTTTTTTTTTTTTAAGATTTGTTTATTTATTACATATACAATGCTCTGCCTGCATGCCAGAAGTGGGTACCAGATCCCATTATAGATGGTTGTGAGCCACCATGTGGTTGCTGGGAATTGAACTCAGGAGCTCTGGAAGAGCAGCCAGGGCCCTTAACCTCTGAGCCATCTCCCCAGTCCCCACCATAATTACACTGTTAACAACAGATTAGACTTCCACTGTGTGTGTGTGTGTGTGTGTGTGTGTGTGTGTGTGTATCTCATTTTCTGTTTCCATTCATCTGTTGATGAATATCTAGGTTGCTTCCACTTCTTGACTATTGTGAATGGAGCCGTGACAACTGTACAGCAGTGTCCCTGACGCATGCTGACTTTAAGGTTCTCTAGGTATACAGCAGGGAGGTTACAGCTGGATCATGCGACAGGCGTGTTTCTAGTATCTGGGGGGGTGGGGCTTCCACACTGATTTCCACAGTGGCGGCACTGGTTCCCGCTTCCGTCGGCAGCGAGGGCTGCTCTTTCCCCACATCCTCACTGGTATTTGTTGTTGTTTGTTTTCTTGGCATTAGCCATTTTGAGTGGGATGAGATGGAATCACAGGGCAGTTTTAATTTCCATTCCTGAAAACTCAAGGCGTTAAGTGGGTTTTCATGTATTTATTGGATATTGTACTCTTTTTGAGAAGGATCCATTAAGTTCATTATTATCCCGTTTACTGATTGGAGAAAATTTTTTGGCTTTTAACTTTCACAGTTCTGTATTTATTCTAAATGATAACTCCATGTTTGATATATAGTTGAAGATTTTTTTTTCCTAGTCTGTGGGCTTCAACTCTATTATCTTTGGTTTACAGAATTGTTTAATTTCAAGAAATCCTCTTTGTCTATTCCTGGGGTTATTTTTTGTGCCACTGGAGGCCATTGCAGAAAACTTTTGCCTATAAAACTCCTATCTTTTCCCTCACATGTTCAGCATTTCAAGTCTTACCTAAAATATTTCATTTTTTTTTAAGGCTGAAATTTTGAATGGATGTGTTTGTACAGGTTGAGAGAGATAGCTCATTACCTGTTCTGACATGGGAATCTAATTTTTCCAGCACCAAAGATGCCATTTTTGTTTGTTTTGTTTTGTTTTTTTCCTCAATGTATGTTTTGGCTAATTTTGTGAGAGACAAGGTAGCTGCAGATTTTTGGGTACACCTTGTTTTTTTGTGCTAGTAACAAGTTCTTTTTTGTTACTGTGGCTTCATAGTGTAGTTTGTGATAAGGTATTGTGATTCCTCCAGAATTGTTTCTGTTTAGGCTTGGTTTGGCTGGTTGAAGTTTTGCATATACTTTCAGGAGGATTTTTGTGTGTATGTGTGTGAACCCTGTTGTTATTTTGATGGGGATTGCATTGTATCTACAGAGTGCTATTAATAATGTGATTAGTTTTGTATTGGCTCTGCCAAACCATGAGCAGGAAAATGTTTCCATATTTTAATGTCATCTTCAGCTTCTTTCATTGGAGTTTTAAAGTTTTCATTATAGAGATTCTTCACTTTTGTTAGGTTTATTCTTAGAAACTCCCAGAAAGCTATTAGGAATATGATTGTTTTCCTGATTTTTTTTCTTGTCAAGTTCATTGTTGGAATATAGAAAACCCTTCTAATATTTGTATATCAATTATATATCCAGCAACTTTGGTGAAAGTAGAGGGTCACGTCATCTAGAAATAGAAATGTTTTGACTTCTTAGTTTTTTTAAATTTGTATTCATCTTTTGAATCAAACCAAATTAATCATGGTGTACAGTCTTTACATGTTTTTGAATTCAGTTTTCAAATATCTTATTGGGAAATTTTAGATCTATGTCCAACAAGAAAATTAGTCTGTTTTTATTTTATTTATTTACTTTTTGCGGTGTCCTTATCTGGTTTTGATGTCAGAATTAATTGGGTAGTATTATTTCTATTTTATGGAATAAAATAGAAGAACATTGTTGATGATGATAAAAGATTTGGTAGAAATCAGAATGAATCTGTTTTTGTTGGGAGAGTATTACTGTTTTAATTTCTTCACTTATTATGGATATGTTTACATTCTTCATATCCTCTTAGTTTAATTTTGGTAGGTCCTGTGTATGTAGGAATTTATCCTTTTTTGTTTGTTTGTTTGTTTTCATCCATTCCAGATTCTTAAAATACAGATTTTCAAAGTATTCCTTAATGGTCTTCTGGATTTCAGCGGACTCTGTTGTAATAACAACTTTTCGTTGGTAATTTATTAATTTAGTTCTTCTTTGATTCTATCAGAGTAGCTAGAAGAATATGACAATCATCTTCATTTTCCCAAAAAAAATAACTTATTGTTTTCGTATATTGTTCTCTTAGTCTCCATATCCTTACTTTCTGTGCTGACATTTGTTTCTTGCCATTTGCTCCTTTGGGGTTTGGCTTGTCTGTCCTTGTTTTTGTAAGAACAAAAGGTGTATCATTAAGTTATTTATTTGAGACCCTAAGCTGTATCATTAAGCTATTTATTTGAGACCTCCCTGATTTTTTTAAATTAAATTTTTATTTTTTTTAATTGATTACAGTTGACCTCCTGATTTTTAAATGTAAGTTCTCTTAACTATACACTTTCCTCTTAGAACTGCTTTATCTGAATCTCAAATGTTCTAGTACTTAATTTTAGGAATTTAAATTTTTCCCTGTTTTTTTTTCAATGGTCCACTGTGTGTTCATTAATATATTCATTAGTCACTAAGTATTTGTGTGTGGGGGGTGAGTATTAATGTGGGATAGGGGCTTTTTTGCTATTGACTTCTAGTTTTATTCCATTATGATCTGATAAGAGACAAGAAGATATTTAGATTCTTTTGTATGTTAAGAATTTCTCTGACCCAGAATGTGTTCTAGTTTAAGAATAATTCTACGGGCTGCTAAGAAGAATGCGTGTTTCATATCTGCTGGATTGGAATATTCTGAACACATCTGTCAGGCCCACTTGATCCATGATGTAGCTTATGCACTGTCAGCCGACTTTTAGTTTGGATGGCCTATCTGAAGATGAGACTGGGTCATTGATGTCACCCAATATTTTTACCTGAGGATCTGACTTTTTATGTCCATTAGTGTTTGCATTATGAAATGGAGGACACTGTTGCTCAGTGTGTGTGTGTATGTATGTACATATTCATAGCTTCCTGGTGATTTTTTTCTTTTATTAGTATGTAGTGGCTTTTTATCTCTTCTGACTAATTTTGAAGGTTGAAAACTACTAGAAATTGGAATAGCTATGTTATCTTGTTTTCAACTTGTGCTTCATGGGTAAACTGATTTCTACCCTTTGACTGTCAGTTTGTAGGCGTCTATGACAGTGACTCATGCACTGCACTCGGGGATAACATATAGTTGGACCTGTTTTTTCTCTCTCTTTTAAAAATATTTTTATATCCCAACAGCACTTTCCCCTCCCTCCCTCCTTTCCTCTTGTGCCTCCCCCTCTGTCTCCCTTCTCTTCAGAAAAGGGAAGGCCTCCCAGGAACATCAACCAAACATGGCTATCAAGTTGCAGTAACACTAGGCACCTCCCCTTGTATTATGGCTGGATGAAGCTACCCAGTATGAAGAAAAGGGTTGCAAAAGCAAACAAAAAGGCCCTGTTGCCAGGGTCAGGAGTCTCACAGGAAGAGCAGCCTACACAACTGGATCTAGATTTTTAATCAAGCTGGATAATCTTTTTTTTTTCTCCCTTTCTTTTAAAATTTATTCTTCTCTCATGCATTACATTCTAACTGCAGTTTTCCCTCTCTCCACTCCTTCCAGTCCCCCTCATGTCTCCCTCAGATCTACTCCTCTATCAACCAATAGGCCTCCTGCCTGCAGAACTCTCCTCTTCCCTCAGTTTGGTTCCCAGAGACCCAATCTGCTGCTGTTCCTTCTATCTACCCCCTCCCTGTCTGCTCCCCACCCTGACCTCAGAGAGGCATGTCCTGTTTAATCTGTAGCTCTTTATTGGTGACTTGAGATCATTTAATATTTGTTGTTGGACAATGCTTGCTACTTCCTGAGATGTTGGTTGGATTGCTGTTTGTCCTTTACTTGCTCCATTTTTTTTTAAAATTAGAGCTTTGTGGCTTACAGTATTGAACATGATTTTTCCTTTCTAGTGCTCCTTGTAAGCCGTTCCTCTCCTGAACTTTATTCTTTCTTGGGTTCTGTGATTGAGGCTGCTTTTTCTCCTCTTGTGCGTAGTATTGCTTTAAGGGTCTTCTGCAGTCTGTCTTGGTGGCTATGAACTGATTTAGTTTGTGTCTATCTTGGGATGTCCTTATTTGTCTGTCAGCTTTAAAAGGTGGTTTTGTGTTTTGCTGCATCTAAGCATTGTGCTAGCAGTTGTTTACTTCAGGGGACTGAAATGAAAATCCCACACTTCTGTGGCTTTGAAGGTAGATGATGACAGAGCTAATGTTATCCTATGCTTCTGACTTTGCAGACGAATTGGGATTTTCATCTTATAGCCAGTGAAACTGTTTCTTTGCTGACTATAATATGTTGTAGAGAGGTTCTGTTCTGGGCAAGTCTGTTTGGGTCTCTAAATACTTGTGTATTTTAAATGTCAATCTTTCCCGGTATTTGGAAAGTTGTCTGCTGTTACTTCACCGCGTAAACTGTATTTAGTTTTTGGCCCAGCTCCTTCTATCTCATGGAGTGTTGGGTGGGCCTTTTGGTCATATTCTTAGAGTTCTTGTATGCTTGTTTATTTACCTATTTTCGTTATTGATGTTTAAATGTAGCACTTCTTGGCCTTGTCCTCCATCCTTAGTATCCTTCTTTTTCTGCTTAGTCATTGGCCAGTGCTTTCCACTGTGTATTTTTATTTGATTTGTTGTGTTTTTATTTCCAGCATTTTCACTTGATTTTCTTCTAGAATCTAAAATATTCAACACTGTAACCTTGCCCATCTTATTGACCTTTTCATCCATGTTACCGACTTTCTAGTTCATTCTCTTGACTGTGTCCACTAGCTGCTGGCTTTCCCTTTCCATGTCCTGGATAGATTTCATTACTTCATTCATCTGCCCATTTGTATCCTCTTGAGGTTACTGATTTTGCTGTGTATTTTAGAGATTTTTGACCTAGCTTTTCACCATTTCTCTTTTTTAATTTAATAGTTGAGTTGTGATCTTTTGAAGGAGTCATGCTACCTTGTTTTTTTCACTTTTTTTTTTTTTTTTGTATCTCCATACTGCAATTTCCACATCTGTTGGTTTAAATTTTTTTCTAGTATTATTCAAAAAGCTTCTCAGAGATCAGCTCATACTTAAGGGCTCAAACTCCAGTACTTTGGGATGAGGCTTCTGTCTCCTATTCCCCTACCAAGGAGAAGCATAGCTAGATTTGTATTCAACTCGTAGTTCTTCTTTTTGGCCTATTGCATTTTTTGTTTCTTAGTACTTTCCAGCAGTCCTGTCACTATTTTTGTGGATTACAAAATCTTTTCCTTTTTTTTTTTTTTTTCCTGTCTTTGAAAAAATAAGGAGTTTCTGTTTTATCACACTTTTCTTTACTGGGTCATGCAAAGGCTGCTCTAGCCCACCATCTTTCCCAGGGGTCCTTGTTCTTATACCTTCTGGCCCTTTAGACTTTAATCCATTATGTCATTGTTTAGGGATAACCAGGTGTTGTATCTCTCCAGGGCAGTGGATGCTCCCTGGGGTGCAGGGTTACTTTGACCAAGACTGAGACCATACTGGCCACAGCAATCATATAGAAGCTCTCCTTCCTGGACCCTTGTGCTCGTGAGCTTCACTGTGTTATGTCCTGGACTGATGCGGGGATGCAGGGTTTTCTCACCTCTCTCCCCTCTAACATCAAAAATTATGAACTTAACCTAGGAACTTCATATTTCTTTTCACTGCTGTATTTACCTTGCCTCTTCTCTGTGCCTCATACTCTGACTTTAGAGCTCATTCCTATTATTCTTCTGCACAGACAGACACTTCAATAGAAGGTCTTTTCTCTTGATACAAACAAGTTTTGATGAGAAAAAAAAATTGCTCACAACTACTGTGGAAGATTATTTTCCTAAGTGGCAAGAAAGTAAAAATTGCAGTTAGTACTAAATTATTTTGTGCTATGTGAAACATATAAAGACGTTTCCTGCATTGAAGTAGAGTGCAAACAACATGGCAAGCACTGCTTTGCTACGGGATGCAAACTGGCACACGTCTTCCAAAGGGCAATATGAAAAAATATTTGAGAGACCTTGAAATGTGCAAAGCTATAAATTCTCCTAGAAATGTATCTAAAATTAAACTAATAACATCAAACAATTATTCGTGATGATTTTATTGTAATTAACACAACCAAACTGCTCCAAATGGCCATTGATAAATATTAGAGTGAACCACATGAGATCACTTAGGTTTGACAATTGAACTACATAACATTTTTATATGCTCCAACCAAAATAAGTTAGGATGTTGACACAATCACTTCTAAGCAGCTATAAAGGCATATTTTAAAGATTAAGATACTATTTGAGAAGACAGTATATAAAAATAACCATACAGCACCAAGTTCCATTTAATTTTGTGAAAATACATGTCTGTGTATGTACACACATATATACCTGATCAAAAATGACTTGATGGATGCATTCATATTACATTAGGTCCCCAAGTGGCTGGATTACTAATTTTTATTCTCAGTTTATTTTTATGTTTTCCCGTCTTTCCTGAAATTGTTTTTTAATGTGTGGTGGTCTGTATTTTCTCTTGAAGTCACAGTCATTTGGAGCATTCTTCACTCCTCCACATTGGTGCGTAGTCTCCAAATCATTTTAATGGCATCACAACAATCTATTTAGCTGAATTACATCAGTTCCTTAAATATTCCTCAGCAAGAGTGCAGCTTACAGCTGAGCCTCCCTTCTTTCCCCACTTTCTCCCTTTTCCCCCTGCTCTCTAAAAGTGAATAATACGAGACCTGTCTGATGGCTTTTATCATTTCCATAAAAAAAAAATCTGTTCTCAGAAGTGAAGCTGTACTGGCCTAGAAGAGGACCAGGGAGAGAATGAACAGGGAGCTGGAAGCTGTCCCTGTGCTGCTTCTCCCTGGACCTTGCTCCCTGTGGAAGGGCTGCAGCCTGCTAATGGAAACCTCACCTCCCACAGTGCCAGCTCAGGGGGCACAGCTCAATGCTCCTTTACTCCCGAGCCTCGGAGAAAACTCAGTGGGTCCAGTGAAAGTATTGCTTATCTCTTGGCGTATGTAACTTTCCCGTCTCTACCCTCCCTCTTTGTTCAGGAAGAGCATGCACTCTGGGATGCCCAGGGCTTGACTGACATAAATCTATCCAGAAACCCATGGCTGAGGGTTCAGGAACCGATCCTTTTATGTATGGAGCAGTGGATCTGGATAAATTCTTGTGGCAAAATGTGGAGTAGAGGAGTACCTCCTTGTCCTTCCAAAAGGGCTGGTGTCCGTATACCTGACAAGCCTCAGAAAGTTTGGCCTGACCTTAAACTAGTCTTGCATCTTATTTTATTTGAAAACAGTGGGTTTGGGGGAGTCAGAGGACATCTAGGGGGCACCACTATGTGTCCTGATGTTTGGGGAGTAAACTATCTTCCAGCCTCACATCTAGGTGAATTCATGTGAACAGGGCATCTACAGAGCACCTGACCCAGCTGGGAAGCAAGGCTAGGTCACCTGCAGGAGAACTTGGAGAGTGGGTGCTAGGATTTAGGCACCTGCTTCTGGGTTGCCTAGCAACCTATGATGCTATCATGTGTTGGTCGGTTGCAGGCCAGGTGGCCACACCTGGCAGGCATGGTTACCTTGTTCCTTAAAGGGACCAACTGGCGACATTGTCCCTCTTTTGCTCTCTCTTAGCCTCTCTTGCCTTCTTGCCCTATCCCCAATCTCTGTCAGGGCACCCCCCCTGCCATCCCCCCATCATGTCCTGCTTTCCCTTCTCTCTCTCCATCTCCATCTAATAAACCTCTTTCATATAAAATCTGTTGTGTGCCTCATCATTATTTAATTTGTCCCAACAGTGGGATGCTTTCTTGGGCATAGTGTCAACTGAACAGGCCAGATCGGGATAGGCTTCCAACTGTCTTCACTCCCAGTATTCGTTGGACCTCTGCTAGGCATTTGGTGATGGGCTGCAGCTGGAATTAGCAAGTGGCCAAGATCTGGATTTTTGTTTTGAAAGTGCTCTCACAATTGGTCAGGGCAGGCTAGTAAATGGACATTTAAAAAATTTATTATTTATTACAATTTTTATGAAAGCTATCAAAGTAGGAGAGGCATTGCTGGAAAGAAGTATTCCAGTAGGAGAGGTAAGAATATGAGAGGGCAATGGGGATTTAAAAAAAACCCCAAATTCAGTATACAAATGTATGTAATTCACAAATATTTTTAATTTTTATTAATTATAGTTTATTCACTTTGTATCCCCCCTGTACCTCCCTCATTCCTCCCCTCCCAATCCCACCCTTCCTCTTTCCCACCTGTGTCCCTCTCCCAGTCCATTGATAGGGGAGGTCCTTCTCCTCTTCCCTCTGATCCTAGTCTATCAGATCTCATCAGGAGTGGCTGCATTGTCTTCTTCTGTGGCTTTGCAAGGCTGCTCCCCCCTCAGGGGGGAGTTGATCAAAGAGCAGGCCACTGAGTTCATGTCAGAGACAGTCCCTGTCCCCATTACTATGGAGGCCACTTGGATACTGAACTGCCCTAGGCTACCTCTGTGCAGGGGTTCCAGGCCATCTCCATGAGTGGTCCTTGGCTGGAGTATCAGTTTCAGAAAAGACCCTTGTGCCAGACGTTTTGGATCTGTTGCTGTTCTTGTGGAGCTCCTGTCCTCTCCAGGTCTCACAAATATTTTTTAAGATATAAGAGAAATAGTGACAGAAGAGGAATAAGGAGAAAGTTGTGGGGACAAATGGTAGGATTGGGGAAATCCCCAAAGGAGGTGAGACTGAGCTTGTGCTGGAGGCTGAGCAGTGTGGTGCTTCTGGGTGGTTGAAGGAAGAGGCGAGCATGGCTTTCCACTCAGGGGCAGCCCCACCTGCCAGGCTAGGGCTGGGCAAAGCTCCTGTCTGAAAAGGAGGCAAGTGCTGTTGCTGACCTTGGTTTCCACTGCTGCTGCCTTTCAACCACTGCTGAGCATTTCCTGAGCCAGAGTAGTGCAGAGCACTGGCTGACATAGGTGGAAGTGAGAGATGGGTAGTACTTCCTGCCCATACTAGAGGGCCACTCTCAGCTGCAACCTTGGGAGGACACTCACTGAAGTAAAACTAAGCACAAAACCATATGCAGAACTGGGCTTTTACATAGCTGGTTTCTTCCACTGTCTATGTAGCCACTTATCCCCATATATAAGAGATATAATCCCTAGCACATATACATGAAAACATATATGCACATTGCTAATAAATATATATATTCCTTATATGTAAATGTAACTAATATATGTATATACGAGCAAAACATGTATGTATGATGAAAGCATGTTTCACTCATGGCAAAGGCATTTATTACTGTAGTTTTAAAGATTTATTTATTCTTTGTGTGTATGTTGTATGTGGGCATGTGTACTGTAGTGTACAGGGTGCCTATAGAGGCCAGAAGAGGGCATTGGATCCCTAGAGCTTGAGCTCCAGGCAAAGTTGTGAGCTGCCTGGCATGGGTCATGGCCTGTGAACTCTGATACTTTGTAAAAACGAATGCTCCTAACTACTAATTCATTTTTCCACCTCCATCATTTTTTTTAATAATTATATACATGTATATACATGCATTACATATAGCACATACGTTGAGATCAGAGGACAAGCTGGTGAGTCTTTCCTCTTCTGCTAGGAAGATTTTGGGGGTTAAGCTCAGATCAATAGGTTTGGCAGCAATCACCTTTACCTACCAAACCATTCACCAGCTCTAAATTACTGGTTTTAATCAACAGTAATAGATTTTTAACTTCCTTTGATTTGTTCTGTTATACACAGTTTTGTAGCAAATATCATCCTACGTATATTTCAACTACATGTCTCAATAAATTCCAAACAGAATTACTGCTTTAAGTGATATGAAGGAACCCAGATAATTTCACCTGATAGACAAGTACTCTACAACTGGGCTACAATTCCAGTACTTGATATATTTTTTTTTTTTTTGAGACAGGGTTTTACCCAGGGTAGCCTCAAACTTATGAACTTCATGCCTTAGCTTCTTGACTGCTAGAATTACAGGTACCCCACATCTGGCTCTATTTAAATTTTTAAGTGATAATAACTTGATATCTCTATAATTATGAAATGAGCGTGCTTATCACTTAAATATAAAAATTCTCTGAATCACATTATGGTCCTTCGTTCCATTTGGGGTTGCTCACTCTCAGAATGCTTTCTGAATTAGCAGTCTTCTAGGGGCAAATTTTTCACCCTGTCTTAGTTTCCTTACTTTGAAGGTTGTGTCCCTGTGTGACCTATTCTTCATGAAAATACGGTTCTGAGTAATTACTAAACAGGGAATAGAAATATAATTTATATAATTGCCAGGCAATTTTGGTGTTCTCAAGCATGACCAAGGGACCAAAAAAGTTAATAAGTGAGAGATTGTTTAATTACTTAACTAATAATGATTTTTCCAGGAATGGAATCGTTTGGTTTTGGACCTGAACATTTTCTTTAAAGTTGATTAGAAATAACCTGTGACAGCAGGAGAGCTGCTCCAAAGGTCATTATGTTGGGGTCACCATTATGGATTCCACTGTGGATTTTTAAAAGAAACATTGATTGGGATATTGACCAGTTAGGTATTTTAATGCCGCTTTTCTTCTAGTATGAGTGGGTCACATATTGGGTGATAAAGATCAGTCAATCAATTTGTTTTTTTCATTCAGCTATCTAAACAGGATCCCTTGTCTATGCAGTGCTTATATTGTACTTTAGTTGTAAATTTTCTAAAAAATATTTTTCAAAACCATAGTCATATATTAAATCTGAGTTAAATTTTTTTTCTAGTGGGGGCTGGAAAGATGACTCAGAAGTTAAGAGCACTGCCTGCTCTTCCAAAGGTCCTGAGTTCAATTCCCAGCAACCACATGATGGCTCATAACCATCTATACTGAGATCTGGTGCCCTCTTCTGGCATGTAGGCATACATGCAGGCAGAACAGTGTATACATAATAAATAAATACATTTAAAAATTTTTTTCTAGTGCATAAAGATTATTCTTATTTGGGAATTTTTCTGTTATTGTTGAGGTCCAGCTTTAGACCATGGTGGTCTGATAGGATACAAGGGATTATTTCAATCTTCCTGTATCTGTTGAGGCTTGCCTTGTGCCCAAGTATATGGTTAATTTTGGAGAAGATTCTGTGAGGTGCTAAGAAGGTATATTCTTTTGTGTTTGGGTGAAAAGTTCTGTAGATATCTATTAGGTCCATTTTATTCATGGCCACTATAAGCTTCATTATTTCACTATTTAGCTTCTCTCTCGATGACCTGTCCCTTGGTAAGAGTGGGGTGTTGAAGTGCCCACTTTCAACATTAGGATTGATGTGTGATTTAAGCTTTAATAATGTTTCTTTTATGAATGCAGATGCCCTTATATATTTGGGGCATAGATATTCGGGATAGTGATGTCCTCATGGTGGATTTTTCCTTTGATGAGAATGAAGTGTCCTTCTGCATGTCTTTTGATTAACTTTGGCTGAAAGTCTATTTTATTACATATTAGGATAGCTACTTCCTCTTGCTTCTTGGGTCTGTTTGCTTAGAAAACCTTTTCCCAGCCCTTTCCTCTGAGGTAGTGTCTATCTTTGTTGCTGAGGTATGTTTGTTGAATGCAAAAGAATGTTGGATCCTGTTTCCACAACCATTCTGTTAGTTTGTGTCTTTTTATTGGAGAGTTGTAAATTTTCTGATGTTAATAGATATTAGTGACCAATGATTGTTAGTGTCTTTTATTGTGGAGTTGGTGATAATAATGTTTTTGTATGGTTGTTTTCTTTTTATTCTTTTGTTGTGAAGTTATCTATATCCTGTGTTTTCTTGGGTGTAGTTGATCTCATTGGGTCGGAGTTTTCCTTCTAGTATCTTCTGTGGGGCTAGGTTGCTGCATAGATATTGTTTAAATTTAGTTTTGTCATGGAATATCTTGTTTTCTCCATCTATGTTGATTGAAAGTTTTGCTGGGTATAGTAGTCTGGGTGGCATTTTCCTCACCATCCTTCTCAACTTACTTTCTTTCCCTTCCTCCATCTTTCTCTTTTCTCTCTTCCTCCTTCCCTTTCCTTCTCTTTCTCTCTTCCTCCATTCTACTCTCTTCTCCCAACTATCCTCTTCTTCTCCCCTTTCTTCCTCCTCTCCCTTCCTCTTTTCCCTCCCCTCCATCTCTCACAGGGACTAGGTAATTGATAATTCAGTATGAGCTGAAATAAATAAATGTTTAGAACTATGTATCTTCCCAAGTGGAAAGGGAAATGTCCTTATCCTTTGATAAGGATATTGGAGCTTCTTGGTCATATCACAGTTACCTGAGGGCCTTGGTAATGGGTTCCAGGCACATCCTCAGAGGTCCTGATATAATAGTTCTTCAGACACCTTGGG
>NW_026586463.1:831615-855561 GCF_907164565.1 Psammomys obesus
GTACTTTAGAATTTGACTGTAACTGACATGGGGCCATTAAAGGGGCAGTTAAAGGACCATTAGCGTAAGCTTTCTTTTAATATGATGGGTGTCTTAAACCATCACAAGAAGGCACTGACATCTTCAAGCTAAGGAAAGAGATCTCAGAAGAAAGCAACCCTCCTCATGCTTCTATCTCAGATTTCTAACCTCCAGAACTGTGACGGTGAATTTCTGTTGTTTAAGCCTCCCAGCCGGTAGCAATTTGTCACAAGGTAACTCACATGCACCACTTACGCATTAAGTATTATTCTAAGTCCTATGGGCATTAATTAACATAGATGTCCTGGGCAAGTCCTGCTCTCAAGGAGCTTGCAGTCTTCTGAGGGTCTGTTTGATACGAATGGTTACTCAGGTCTGCAAAAGCAAGGGGCTCTCCCTGAGGAGCTGTCAGTAAGCCAATCAATACATGAAAGATCAAGGTAGACACTGTTTAGCATGACAGTGAAATGAAGAGATGAGATGATTGAAGACCAACTAAATCAAGAATGGGCAAGTCCTCAGGAATGCTAAAATGGGAGAGGAGCATTTAGGACAAGATACATGGAAACATTGTTGCAAAGGATGCTGAGAAGGTACAACAAGTTAGGGATCAGATAGAGGGTTACTTTTCTATTGCTGTTATAAGAGACTATGACCAAGGCAACATACAGAAGGAGTTTATTGGGGGGTTACACTTTTGAAGGGTTAGTCTATGACTGTGTTGGGAAGAGCATGGCAGCATAGAACAGATAGGCACAGCGCCGGAGCAGTAGCTGAGTGCTCACGTCTTGAAGCTTGATCACAAGGTAGAGAGAGCTAACAGATTGGTGTGGTCTTTTGAAACCTCAAAGTCGGCCTCCAATGACACACATCCTCCAGCAAGGCCACAGCTCCCAATCCTCTCCAGACAGTTTCACCAACTGAGGGCCAAACATTCGAATATGAGGGCCTAGGGGGCATTCGCATTCAAATACCACAGCTAATATTTCAAAGGGGGTGCATACAGGGGAAGGGTAGTAGTAATGAAGAGATGGAGGAGCTCTTTGGGGAGCAGAAGCGGCTGCAGCAGCCTTGTCTGTCCGAGAACAATGGCAGTGATCAGCGGTAATTGTACTATGTCTCTGTGTTTCATATGTGCCCAGCACTGTGCTTTAATGCCTTATACACAGTTTTGCCTCATGTTGTCTTTCAAGCAGATCTTGGTATGTAGCTCAGTACAGAGTGCTTTTAGTGTGGGTTTAATTACCAGTATCATAAAAACTATATTTAAAGTTAAACCATCAGTAGGTAGCGTGTGTGTGTGTGTGTGTGTGTGTGTGTGTTTAGGAAGAGAGACAGAGAGTAGAAAGAGAGGGAGAGAAGGAAAGAGGGAGGGGGGAGAGAGGGAGGGAGAGCTTGACTGATTGTCTTATGTATCCCAAACTGGCCGTGAACTCACTACAGAGCTGAGTATGACTATGATTATGTGGTCCTCCTGCATTTTCCTTTCAAGTGCTGGGATTAAAAGCATGTTTTACCATGACAAATTTGTGTGGTACTGGAGACCAAGCCTTGGGCTTCATATATGCTGGGTAAGCAACCTACCAACTGATCTACATCCCTGGCCATGAGGTGATAGTGTTTTTAATGTTATAGCCCACGTCTCAATGCAGTAATACTTTTTGCTTACGATGGGACCCTTTTTGAAAACAAAAGTGAAAACAAATAAAAAAAGAGATCACACCTTCCCAATAATTAAGAATGAGCAATGTAGATCTTTAAGTAACAGTAAAATCACAATTAAAAGCTTGATCTGGTGTCCACTTGAAGTGTAATGTATATCAGAAGTCCCTAAATTGGATTGCTCTTGCAGAACAGAAAAAAATTTAATTGCCCAGACTTCATTTCATACCCTAGTACCTGAAATCTTTCCTAGAAGTCTCTGTCCCCCAGATCGTTTTTCCCTTCTATCTTCCTGACACAGATACCCAGAAACTTCATTTCGCTCTACCTCTTCAGTTTTCACTGCAGCTCTTTTTATTTATTTATTTATTTATTTATTTATTTGCAGATTTTTTTCTATATCAGACTCTTAACAATGTAGCATCCAGTATGAATTTTCCTCTAGTATTAAATGTACAGCTCATCCCTTCATTAATTTATTGGATTTAGAAGCAAGTCATAGACTCCTTTGGATATTTTACCAGTTTCTGAGCATATGTGGGACGTCCTCTTTCTTGTTCAATCCCTCTCTTCCCTTACTTCCCTTCTTCTCTTCTCCATCCATCTTTCTGCTCATCCATCTGTCCAACTGTGGCACTTACAGGTTTCCCGATCTCTGATGTGTTGCAAATATTTAATCCTCTCTTAGTAATTTACTGATGCCTCTGCTTACTTGTCCCAGCTCAAATCTATTTATCCATCTGCTTTTACCCACTGAATTTCCTAAGGCTTGGGAACTAAACCTGCTTTATTTTTCTTGGCTTGTACCTAGTAGCAGCCTCATACAAAGTAGCAAATGCACCCCTTTTCCCTAAAGAAAACACAGTAATTCTTCTTCTAAAAGAAAAGCTAAAGGCTTTGCATAGCTCATCAGACAGGGCATATTGGCTCTGGCTTCAGTGTGCATTATAAATGAAGATAGAAAACGCAAATGGCAGGGGAAGAGCTGCATGCTTTTCTCTGCCCACTGAGGCTGGATACCACCAGATGCTCTGTGGCAGGGGCAGGGGCAGGTATGTGGGGAGGATCTGGGAGCTGTTGGCTCTGGCTTGTGGTACTGTGCATCTGCCCGAATGACTCAACTCACTCCATCTCTAGTTTCCTACAGGCAGTGCAATCAATCCCGTAGCAGTGGCTCTCCGATACGTTATCCAGGATTACACAGAAGCTGACGTGTAAGTAGACTCAAGAAAAATGTAAACACGGTTAGGCAAGGCAGATGTAATTTCAACGTTCTGGGAGGGAAGTTTGGGCTGTATTCTCTTTACCTCTGAAACTACCACCTAAAGTACCCCTCTCTTAGCAAATGTCCACTTGGTTCCATTCTCAGACACGATGAGCTGGCTTTCTTGTATGTTTCAAGGTCATGGGCAAACATTGAGGCTATTGCTTTCATAAGCACCTGGGAGAGTTGGAGCCCGAGACATTTGTGGGCCGGTGGGTGTTGTATGCATGTACTGAATTGTTAACAAGAAATGGGGCCTCCGAGAGGCCTGGAGGAGCCTGGTGTGCTGACAGCCCTTCAATGACTGGCCAAACAGATTATGAAGCAAGTTTCAAATCAGAGTTGTTCAAATGCCTAATAAGCTGCCAAGCAAAGACCCTGTGGTTGGTTTTATTAAATAGCATCCAGAAAGGCACACAAGAGAAACTGAGGGCACATTCTGAAGAACACATGTAAGAGTCTGTGGCTAAGATGGTTGTCCAAAAGGATTCTGTCTGCAAAAAGAGTGCAGACATTCTTTGCCATCAAATCACCTCAATGCTGTCTTTCTGGTAAAGGAAAGAGGACAACTTATAATTTCTCTTAAAGTGTATTGATTTTGGCCTTGTTATCTTATTTTTTTAGAAGCATTTTAGACACTGCAAATGACTTCTGCAGAGTGAAGAATGACAGGCCAATTAGCAGCCGAATCAAGGATGAGAAGATGGAAGGACATGTGTACTGGAAAATTCCACTTACCTGAACAGCCAGGGTCCAAGCAAAGCTGACGTTTAGAAAGGGATAAATACAGTGTTTTCTTTCTGCCTTTTGTAACTTAGCAACGGAAAGAGCAAGACTAAAGAAGTCCAGCTCCAAATAGACAATAGCAACTTCCTGTTGCTTAAAAAAAATAGTAATAAGCCAGCTAACCAGGGGAATGAAGGGCCAGCAGTAACAATAAGCAAAAAGAGAGGAAATAGGCATTAGAGGCTCAGGGATCCCAGTCATAATAATCATTTGCCAAAAATTACTGTGTGATTGTTAGCCACAGACAATTTCCTTGGCCATCTGAGAGCAGCAGCCCTTGGGGACAGAGGGGCTTCTTCCTGAGTGAAAGGTGGGGTTGTAACAGCCAGTGCTATGAGCCTTACCCCGACACTACGCTGAACATCAGTTTAAATAACCTCCAACCCCAGAACCGCCAAATGGGTGGAGGCTGCCTCCCGGGAAGAGGCCGTCAAATACTGGATTTTGTTACTTAGAAAACAGCTCTTACTTAATATTCCCTGAAATTAGAAAACTGAATGCTAATTCTTTAAGGAAATCAACTGAAAGCCAGGAATGGCAAATAGCATTAAGGATGTTCAATTTAATTTATTGCTCGTGAATGCTAGCGTAATTGAACGGATGCAGATAGGCTGCAGAACTGGCCTTTTCCCCCTCTGTGCCTGTGGCTTGGCCCCTTGTTTTATTGGAGCGAGTCATGGCACTGCATGGGCCACATGCATCCAAGGCTGGAGGGAACAGTGGTGTGTGCCCATTTGCAGACACAGCCTGCTGCAGCGGTAAAATGCACTCCCAGCAGTTCTGGCTGCCGGATATGTCATTTCTTCCCCCTTCTAGATCTAGGATAAGCCATGAGAAAACTGCCCAGCCCAAGTTTTACTATAAGCAGAATGCGTCAAATGACCTATGGCTGGGGAACACAGCATCTCAGCAGTGGACACAAACACATTTTGAAAAAGACCCTATGGCATAATGGAAAGGGGGTTGGTGCAGGAAATGATACTGATACTGGTAACTGTGGTCTACAGAGAGAACCAATAAACAGGTGGGAATACAATAACTATGAAGGTTCGGGATGATAGCTGGCGTCCTCAGGATTATGCTCATTTTCAGGCCTTTTCTAGAGCTTGTAACATCAAGCTTGGCTCCTTGGAAGTGCCTCTTTGTGTGGCCTTGGGGAAGGGGGTTGCAATGCAGGTTCCTGATGCGTGGATACATGAGCCATTAAGACACTACTGGAAAGTAACTCAGATGGCACAAATTCACATGAATTTTTCTGAATCGTTTTTATTTTTAACAGCTTTATTGAGATTGACATCCAATGTCTGCACATATTTAAAAGTGCTCAGTTTCAATAGATTTTGACTTATTTCTACACCAGTTAAATTATCATCATCATAACCAAGATAGTGAACAAAGCCAGTCTAAAACTTGAGGGATTTTTGTTGTTGTTGTTTGGTGTGTGTGGTGGTGGGGGGGGTTTCTTTTTTCAGTCCATCTTTTCTGAGTGCTGCATTCTCTACCCCACATGTATCTGTCGATATAAGATAGTTTTTGTAAAGGTTTTTATAGAGTGGAGTCATATGCATCCCTCTTAGTTTATTTCTCTCAGCAAAATTGTTTGAATTCATCCATTTTGCTGTTTTATTGGGATATCAATAGTCTTTTCCTTTTCACTGCAGTGATATTAGCTTATATGAATATACCAAAATTTGCTTATCATTTTTATTGTAGATAATGTTTTCTGGTATGAAAATACCAAAATTGATTTATTCATCTGGTTATAGACTTGAGTTGTTTCTTGTTTAGAGCAGTAGCAAAGAAGTGAAGAGCCCGAATGCATTCATATACAAGGAGTTGTATGGACACTTTCTTTTCTTTTCTTTGATTCCTGGTTAAAGGCCTGAGTGGAATAGCCTGGTACATGATACATACATGTTTAGTCTTTATCCTTTAAGGTTATATATTTTTCTTTATTTCATTTTATAAGTGTTTTGCCCGGATGTATGTGTGAGTGTCACGTGCATATCTCATGTCTCCCAAGGTCAGAGGACAACATCAGGTTCCCTGGAACTGGAGTTACGGGTGGTTGTAAGCTACCACATGAGTGTTGGGAACTGAACCTCTATGCAAGAGCAGGTGCTCTTAACCTCCGAGTCATCTCTCTGCCCCGAGTATTTTATTTTTTTAACATATACTTTTAATTGCCTTTTAATTATGTGCACCTGTGTGTGTGTCTATGTACAGATGTGTGCGTGCTAGTGCAGCTGACCTTGGATTCCAGAAGAAGATGTCAAATCCCCTGATGCTCCAGTTACAGGTGGCTGTCGGCTGCTTCACGTGGATGCCAGGCACCAAACTGGGGTCTTCTAGAAGAGCAGCATACACTCGGGACTGCTGAGTTTTCTCTCTAGTGCCTTGAGTGTAGCATATTTACATTTTCTCTCAGGACTCATAGGTTGTGTAGAAGGTGTTCTCTCATCAGCGTGCCGTTTCCACGCTGCCCTCAATACTTGTCCAGCTTGCTCTTTAGATTTTTTTGCTTTTTCATTGTTGCTGTTGTTTTTGGATGTTTGGATGTTTGATTTTATTCTTATAGTCTTTTTTTACATTTTTTATTAATTACACTTTATTCATTTTGTATCCCCCCATAAACTCCTCCCTCCTCCCCTCCTGATCCCACCCTCCCTCCCCTTTCTGCATGCATGCCCCTCCCCATGTCCACTGATAGGGGAGGTCCTCTTCTCCTTCCTTCTGATCTTAGTCTATCAGATGACATCAGGAGTGGCTGCATTGTCATCTTCTGTGGCCTGGTAAGGCTGCTTCCCCCTCAGGGGGAGGTGATCAAATTATGTCAGAGGCCAATCAGATTATGTCAGAGGCAGTCCCTCTTCCCATTACTAGGTAAGCCACTTGGACACTGAACTGCCATGGGCTACATCTGTGCAGGGGTTCTAGGTTATCTCCATGAATAGTCCTTGGTTGGAGTATGAGTCTCTGGGAAGTTCCCTGTGTTCAAATTTTCTTGTTCTGTTGCTCTCCTTTTGGAGTTCCTGTCCTCTCCAGCTCTTACTATTTCCCACTTCTTACATAAAATTTCATTCACTCTGCCCGACAGTTGGCCATCAGGCTCAGCATCTGCTTTGATAGTTTGCAGGGCAGAGGCTTTCAGAGGCCCTCTGTGGTAGGTTCCTAGTTTGTTTCCTGTTTTCTTCTTCTGGCTTTCAGAGGCCCTCTGTAGCAGGTTCCTAGGTTGTTTCCTGTTTTCTTCTTCTTCTGATGTCCATCCTTTTTGCCTTTCAGGATGGGGATTGAACATTTTAGTTAGGGTCCTCTCTCTTGCTTAGTTTCTTTAGATGCACAAATTTTAGTGGGTTTGTCCTATGTTGTATGTCTATATGAGTGAGTATATACCGTGTGTGTCTTTTTGCTTCTGGGACAACTCACTCAGGATGATCCTTTCCAGTTCCCACCATTTACCTGCAAATTTCATGATTTCCTTATTTTTCATTGCTGAGTAATATTCCATTGTATAGATGTACCACAATTTCTGCATCCATTCTTCAGTTGAGGGCATCTGGGCTGTTTCCAGCTTCTGGCTATTACAAATAAAGCTGCTACAAACATGGTTGAGCAAATGTCCTTATTGTGGACTTAAGCCTCTTTTGGATATATGCCTAGGAGTAGTATGGCTCTATCTTGAGGAAGTGCTATTCCTAGTTGTTTGAGAAAGCACCAGATTGATTTCCAGAGTGGTTGTACCAGTTTACATTCCCACCAGTAGTGGAGGAGGGTTCCCCTTTCTCCACAACCTCTCCAGCATGTGTTGTCACTTGAGTTTTTGATCTTAGCCGTTCTGATGGGTGTAAGGTGAAATCTTAGGGTCATTTTGATTTGCATTTCTCTGATGGCTAGGGATGTTGAACATCTCCTATGTGTTTCTCTACCATTCTATATTTCTTCTATGGAGAATTCTCTGTTTAACTTTATATCCCATTTTTTAATTGGGTTACTTGAATTATTGCCTTTTAACTTCTTTAGTTCTTTATATATACTGGATATGAGTCCTCTGTCAGATAAAGGGTTGGTGAAGATTCTTTCCCAATCTGTAGGCAGTCACTTGGTTTTGATGACGGTGTCCTTTGCTTTACAGAAGCTTTTCAGTTTCATGAGGTCCCATTTATTGATTGTTGCTCTTAGAGCCTGTGCCGTTGGTGTTCTGTTCAGGAAGTTTTCTCCTGTACCAATGAATTCTAGGGTATTCCCCACTTTTTTTTCTAACCGATTTAATGTGTCTGGTTTTATGTTGAGGTCTTTGATCCACTTGGACTTTAGTTTTGTGCAGGGTGATAAGTATGGATCTATTTTCATTTTTCTACATGTACACATCTAGTTGGACCAGCACCATTTGTTGAACATGCTATCTTTTTCCATTTTATGGTTTTGCCATCTTTGTCAAAGATCAGGTGTCCATAAGTGTGTGGGTTTATTTCTGGGTCCTCTGTTCGGTTCCATTGATCCACCATTCTGTTTCTATGCCAGTACCATGCAGTTTTTAAAACTGTTGCTCTATAGTACAACTTAAGATCAGAGATGGAGATACCTCCAGAAGATCTTTTATTGTAGAGGATTGTTTTAGCAATTCTGGGTTTCTTGTTATTCCATATGAAGTTGAGAATTTTTCTTTCCAGGTCTGTAAAGAATTGTGTTAGTAATTTAATGGGAATTGCATTGAATCTGTAGATTGCTTTTGGTAAGATGGCCATTTTTACTATTGTTAATCCTGCCAAGCCATGAGCATGGGAGATCTTTCCATCTTCTGATATCTTCTTCTAATTCTTTCTTCAGAGACTTGAAATTTTTTTCATACAAGACTTTGACTTCCTTGGTTAGGGTTACTCCGAGGTACCTTATGTCATTTGTGGCTATTGTGAAGGGTGTTGTTTCCATAATTTCTTTCTCACCCCTTTTATCTTTTGTATACAAAAGGGCTACTGATTTTTTTTTTTTGAGTTAATTTTGTATCCGGCCACTGAAGGTGTTTATCAGCTGTAGGAGTTCCCTGGTAGAGTTTTTGGGGTCACTCACGTATACTATCATATCATCTGCAAATAGTGATAATTTGACTTCTTCCTTTCCAATTTGTATCCCCTTGATCTCCTTCAACTAAAGCTGGACCTCAATAACAACAGAAATAGCAAAAAGCCTACACATACATGGAAACTGAATAACTTGTTACTAAATGACAGCTGGGTCAGGGAAGAAATAAAGAAATTAAAATCTTCCTAGAACTCAATGAAAATGAAGACACAACATACCAAAACTTGTGGGACACAATGAAGGCAGTGCTAAGAGGAAAGTTCATAGCACTAAGTGCCTTCAAGAAGAAATTCGAGACAGCGCATTCAAGCAACTTAATGGCTCACTTAAAAACCCTAGAAAAAGAAGAAGCAGACACACCAAAAAGGAGTAGACGGCTGGAAATAATCAAACTCAGGGCTGAAATCAATCAATTAGAAACAAATAAAACAATTCAAAGAATCAATGAAACCAAGAGATGGTTCTTTGAGAAGATCAACAAGATAGACAAACCCTTAGCCAAGCTAACTAAAAGGCAGAGAGACACCACCCAAATCAACAAAATCAGAAATGAAAAGGGGGACATAACTACAGACACTGAGGAAATCCAAACAATCATTAGGACTTACTTCAAAAGTCTATACGCAACAAAATTTGAAAATCTAACTGAAATGGACGATTTTCTTGATCGATTCCACTTACCAAAGCTAAATCAGGACCAGGTAAATCAATTAAATAGTCCTATATCCCCCAAAGAAATAGAAGCAGTCATCAAAAGTCTCCCATCCAAAAAAAGCCCAGGACCTGATGCAGAATTCTACCAGACATTCAAAAAAGAGCTAACTCCAGTTCTCTTCAAACTATTCCACAAAATAGAAACAGAAGGAACATTACCAAACTCATTCTATGAAGCCACAGTCACCTTGGTACCTAAACCTCACAAAGACCCAACAAAAAAAAGAGAACTTCAGGCCAATCTCCCTTATGAACATTGATGCAAAAATACTCAACAAAATACTTGCAAACTGAATACAAGAACACATCAAAGATATCATCCACCATGACTAAGTAGGCTTCATCCCAGGTATGCAGGGGTGGTTCAATATATGGAAATCCATCAATGTGATCCACCATATTAACAAACTGAAAGAAAAAAAAAACACATGATAATCTTCTTAGATGCTGAAAAAGCATTTGACAAAATCCAACATCCATTCATGTTTAAAGTATTGGAGAGATCAGGGATACAAGGCACATATCTAAACATAGTAAAGGCGATATACAGCAAGCCTATAGCCAACATCAAACTGAACGGAGAGAAACTTAAATCAATCCCACTGAAATCAGGGACAAGACAAGGCTGCCCACTCTCTCCATATCTCTTCAACATAGCTCTGGAAGTTCTTATAGTCTTTTTTAATTAAAAAATTATTTATCTTTATTTTATGTGCATTGGTGTTGTGCTAGCATGTATGTCTATGTGAGAGTGTCAAATCTTGGAGTTACAGACAGTTGTGGGCTGCCATATAGGTGCTGGGATTTGAACCTGGGTCTTCTGGAAAAGCAGTCAGTGCCCTTAACTGCTGAGCCATCTCTCCAGCCCCTATTCTTATATTCACCATAAAATTTTTTCTGGTTAATATCTACTTTAGAATTTACAGTTCTACTTTAAGATCTGTAGGATCTAAGCACAGTTAATTCTTGTGTAGCATTGTCCTGGCTCACACACAGTGTACAGAATTTACAGTAGTCTCTTTCCAGCTTCCACCTGTGGACTTTAGTTTTTCTCTTTTACTTGTTACATTTCTGATGCTACCCAAATCAGGAATTGGTACTCTAAAGTCCAGAGAATAAAGTAGTATAACAACTATATGTAAATAAAATTTTACTGTAATTACCACCATACCACACTCATGTATATATTTTTAATGAAAACTTCAATAGTCTAATGTACAGTTGAGTACCTGGCCAAACAAACAAACAAACAAAAAAAAAACAACCCCCCAAAAAAAAACCTAAACAAAAAACAAACAAACAAACAACAACAACAAAAACAAACAAAAAGCCTATTTGGACTGCAATAGCTAAAGCATTTTGTGTCTGACCACTAGAAAAAACTTGCTAATCCCTGTTTAGAATGGACAGTTAATTTGAATGATATTCCAGTGGGTAAACATTGAATCATGAGAGCCAGTAAGAGGGCTCAGTGGGTGAATGCTAGCTGCCAATCCTGTTGATCTGAATTCAGTCCCTGAAACTCACATGATAAAAGGAAGAGGCCCAACTTCTACCAAGGTCTTCTCGAGTGAACACCTTCCCCCACATAAGCCTCAGTACACATAGAGTTACAGCTTCTGATATTTTTCATTTGTTTATGTAGGCATATATCTCCTATCATTTTTACTTGTGACTAAACAATCTCCTGAGCATTTTAGAGGACATGACTAATGACAGTGCATTCCTTCAGCTGCTGTTTATCTAACAAATGATCTACCTTCTGGTTGTAAATGGTTATTGTTGTCAAAATGTAGAATTCTGTGTTGAAAATCACCTTGAAGATGCTTTTGGCCTCTCTTCTCACCACCCTGCCTCTGATCAGATGTGTGATCTGTATCCTCCTTTCTTTGAGCAAATAATGAAGTGTTTGGAGATTCCTTCCCAGTTCTTATTTTTCTGTTGAGTTTCTTATGTTACCACCAAATCTTGTAGTTCTCATCAAATTCTGGATAATGTTCTATTATTTTTTTCTGTTGTTTCTGTCTCCATTGAAGAGTTTGATAATGTAAACCATAAAGAATTGAACTTGCCCTCATTTTATGGTGGTATTCTGTTTCTTGATTTTATTGTTTTAAATCATTTTCCTCCTCTGTATGTTTTTATCTTGAATCATTTTGATACTGTTCCTCTCAATTCTCTAATGTTTTCTTCTACAGTGTCCAATATAACAGCAGTTCTACCAAGAATGGTTTTCACTTCTGAAAAAACATTGTCTCTTAAAACTATTTTCTATGTTTGTATTTAACACAATCTCTCTTCCCATGTTTTGAAACAGTGAAAAGGAATTTTTATTGTTGTTTTTTTTCTGTTTTGTTTTTATAAGTGATTAATGTTATCAGACAGTTCAGTTTAAGATTAGAGATTAAGCTTGTTGGACAACCTGTATGAGGTTTCAAAAAGTAGATTGGTTTTTGTTTGTTTTTGTTTGTTTTTTTTTTTCTGGATGACTGACAAGCACTAGGTCAGATAGTCCAGGTGCAAGAGAATGTGATACATCACAAGAAGGTCATGTACAGAGGGTCTGAGAATGCCACTCAGGAGCCAGGGGCTATCTCTGGTCAAGAAATAGCAAAATGCAAGGACTTCAGTCTCAAATTGTGAGTTACAAAAAGTCTACCAATAAATAGAAGAAACTTGACCTTATGATCTGAGATTATAAACTGCTCTTAAGAGTCTATACGGCAGTGGTATTTACCCTGTGGGTTGCGGCCCCCATGGAGGCCAGATGAACCTTTCACAGGGGTCACATATCAGATATCCTGTATATCATGTATTTATGTAATGATTCATAACAGTAGCAAAATTACAGTTGTGGAGTAGCATTGAAAATAATACATTAGGAACTGTATTAAAGAGCTGCAGCATTAGGAAGATTGAGACCCACTGCTCTAGAGCGTCTCTATGGACATTCTATAGTCTTTATTGATGTCCTTCATTCACAGGTTTCTGTAGCCAGGTGGCCCAGGGTTTGTATCGATCAGTAAGAAGAAGCACAGTGGTAAAAGCCCCCTGATAGCTGGTACAAGTGGGCTGCTCTTGGGGCTCTATTTTATGTTACCATTGATAGCAAGCCTTTCTCTGTACCAGGGATGGCCTGTGGGTCTTTGCCAACCCAGGCTGCTGCCTTCCTGGCTTACACCACAAACATGCCATTTGAAGCAGGTCTCTGTGTGTGTTTGGGGCAGGGAAATTTTGTCTATTTGCGCTTAAAGTGCTTTGAAGAAAATTAAAGTTTGTACTAGCAAGCCTAATATGTCATTTCAAAACAAGGGCTTATAAAAGGAAAAGCTTTTGTGGAACTGGCCAAATTGTAGCCCTATAGGCCTGGAATGAACTTGAAGATTCTGGGGCCAAAGCATTCCAGTTCTTCCTATAGAGAATATGTTCATTCAAATTAATCATGTGCCTTTTGAACTTTGATGTACGTGGGTCATGTGGAAAATTCACTAAGATGCAGGTTTGAGTTCTGTAAGTCTAGAGTATGGCCCTAAGTTTCTGCATTCCCCAGAGGACCCCATGGGATACCTGTACCACTGGTTTGGGGACTGCTCTCTGAGTAGTAATGTCCTAAAAGGGTATATTTAGAAGTATATGGACAAAGAATATGTCCATAAAGAATATGTGGAGGAGTGTATGGGAAAAGGAAATACAATTGCAGTAACTATCTTTTCAGCCCATGAAAGTCTGATGCATTCAATAAACCATACTCAGTGGTGTGAAAAAAGTAGGCAATGAGAGTAAAGCCTGTACTTGTAGAATTTACAAATTACAAGATGCTTAAAATATACAGCTCTATAAAGCACTAGACTATATACAGTATAGTATGGTCCTAGGGGCTCAAAATTCCTGGGCTCAAGTTGTAGTTTGTGAAAATTAGACGAAATTATTTAACCTCTAGATTATTTGGTTTCCTCATCTGAAAAACAAATAAAAATCCAGGTACTATGATACCACTTACAGTCAATTGTTAGTGAGCTGACACATGTCAAAACAAAGATCATTGTCTGGAACATAGAAAACACTTAAAAGTTGTTCTCAACTCAAGTTGAAAGTAAAAACATCATAAAGGAATTAATATATAACATTATGAAATTCAATTCCAATTGATTGCCATTGACCATTTCTTTGTGAAGCATAGGTCTATAAATGGAGAGGGGCTTTTGTCTTGTTTGCCAGCCAATGGCAGATTGACATAGAAGATAACTTTGGGTCTCTTTTTGCCATATGGAGGGAACTGAATAGGAAGTTGAGAAAAAAGCTTTGGAAAAGTTGTCATCGATATTTCTTAACATCCCTACTCTTCTTTCAGTTTATCCTTAGATCTGGGAGAACGGGCTTCAAGTTTGAGTCTGGTGCTGGCAGTCAGAAGTGAGGAGAAGTCTCTTCATGTGCCTCTGCAGCCACAGCTTTAACCCTGGGGTAGTAACAGTGTGTGATGGTGCAGGGGGGAGAATTAAGAGTAAAATCACAGGAGGTTGTATAATGGTTTCCCATAAGATATCGAGGTCTTAATCCTTGGTAACTGCGAATGCTACCTTATGGCAAAAGAGCCTTTGTGGCTGTGTTTAAGGCTCCCGAGATGGTGAGGTTATCCTGGATTTTCTGAGCAGCCACAAAGCACTCACAGGTGTTCTAGTAAAAGACAAGAAGAGGTCCCATTTATCGATTGGTGCTCTTAGAGCCTGTGCTGTTGGCGTTCTGTTCAGGAAGTTGTCTCCTGTGCCAATGAATTCTAGGCTCTTCCCCAGTTTTTCTTCTAACTGATTTAATGTGTCTCCTTTTATGTTGCGGTCTTTGCTTCACGTGGACTTTAGTTTTGTGCAGGTGATAAGTATGGATCTATTTGCATTTTTCTACATGTAGACATCCAGTTAGACCAGCACCATTTGTTGAAGATGCTGTCTTTTTTCCATTGTATGGTTTTGGCATAGATCAGGTGTCCATATGTTTGTGGGTTTATTTCTGGGTCTTCTGTTCAGTTCCATTGATCCACCATTCTGTTTCTATGCCAGTACCATGCAGTTTTTATTACTGTTGCTCTATAGTACAGCTTAAGATCAGGGATGGAGATAAATGGGACCTCATGAAACTGAAAAGCTTCTGTAAAGCAAAGGACACCATCATCAAAACAAAACAATTGCCTACAGATTGGGAAAGAATCTTCACCAACCCTTTATCTGACAGAGGACTCATATCCAGTATATATAAAGAACTAAACAAGCTGAAAAGCAGCAAACCAAGTAATCCAATTAAAAAATGGGGAACAGAGCTAAACAGAGAATTCTCTGTAGAGGAATATCGAATGGCAGAGAAGCATTTAAAGAAATGCTCAACCTCATTAGCCATTAGGGAAATGCAAATCAAAACAACCCTGAGATTTCACCTTACACCCATCAGAATGGCCAAGATCAAAAGCTCAAGTGACAACACATGCTGGAGAGGTTGTGGAGAAAGGGGAACCCTCCTCCACTGCTGGTGGGAATGTAAACTGGTACAACCACTCTGGAAATTCTCAGACAACTAGGAATAGCGCTTCCTCAAGATCCAGCCATACCACTTCTAGGCATATATCTAAAAGAGGTTCAAGTCCACAAAAAGGACATTTGCTCAACCATGTTTGTAGCAGCTTTATTTGTAATAGCCAGAAGCTGAAAACAGCCCAGATGCCCATCAACTGAAGAATAAATGCAGAAATTGTGGTACATCTACACAATGGAATATTACTCAACAATGAAAAACAAGGAAATCATGAAATTTTCAGGTAAATGGTGGGACATGGAAAGGATCATCCTGAGTGAGCTGTCCCAGAAGCAGAAAGACACACACGATATATACTCACTCATATAGACATGTAATATAGTATAAACCTACTAAAATCTGTACATCTAAAGAAACTAATCAAGAGAGAAGACCCTGACTAAAATGCTCAATCCTTATCCCAAAAGGCAAAGAGGAAGGACATCAGAAAAAGAAGAAAATGGAAAACAAGCTAGAAACCTGCCACAGAGGGCCTCTGAAAGGCTTTGTCCTGCAGACTATCAAAGCAGATGCTGAGACTTATGGCCAACTGTTGGGCAGAGTGCATGGAATCTTATGTAAGAAGTGGGAAATAGTAAGATCTGAAGAGGACAGGAACTCCACAAGGAGAACAACAGAACCAGAAAATTTGAACACAGGGGTCTTCCCAGAGACTCATACTCTAACCAAATACCGTGCATGGAGGTAACCTAGACCCCCTGCACAAATGTAGCCCATGGCAGTTCAGTGTCCAAGTGGATTACATAGTAATGGGAAGAGGGACTGCCTCTTACATAATCTGATTGGCCTGCTCTTTGATCACCTCCCCCTGAGGGGGGAGCAGCCTTACCAGGCCACAGAAGATGACAGTGCAGCCACTCCTGATGAGATCTGATAGACTAAGATCAGAAGGAAGGAGAGGAGGACCTCCCCTATCAGTAGAGTTGGGGAGGGGCATTCGTGAAGAAGGGGGAGGGAGGGTGGGACCAGGAGGGCAGGAGGGAGGGGCTTATGGGGGGGGATACAAAGTGAATAAAGTGTAATTAATAAAAAAATAAAAAATAAAAAGGGAAAAAAAAAACAAGAAGAGGGGAATTTGACACAAGCAGGGGCAATATGACCATTGAAAGAGGCCACCTGCCTGGCTGTGGAGAGGGAAGGGATTTGAGTAATATAAAGATGATAGTTGTTACAACAACGGAAGAGGAAAATCATGATAGTTAGCTATGGAGCTCATCAAACTGCCATTGCTCATCCTTTCCCTACCTAGGGAACCATGCTCGGCAGGAGACACTGCAAAGACAAAGCCACTAGCAGTCTGTTGTCCATGAAGAAGCCCGAACTAAGAAGTGTTTTTTCCCTGACTATAAAGCTGTGATATAAAGGAAGAGGTCGTTGTGCTTCTTCAAAAGAATAGTAAGAAACCTGGGAGCCATGGTGCTCTGTGATGTCATGGCACTCACTAGGTGACCAGATGTCCCAAATGAAAACACTTCTGCTTTTCAGGTTGTTGCAAAATTATTTGTCCACAGTTTGAAAGGCACAAGGTCTTAATAAATGCTACAGTAGGTATCAGTATAAAAAGATCAGATCACTGCAACTGAAATTAATTTAGACATCAACTCCACATAGGAGAAACAAGGAAGGGACAATGATTTGTGAAGTGATTGAAGCACATTATGCTGAGAAAGTCTTACAAATTTTAGTCTGGAGTGTGAATCACAAGTTGTCTAAAAGTCCCTGGAGGTTGATATTGACAAGACTTCTGGCATCAGGGAGGAGAAATAATATGCAAAAGTTAATTTTAATATCTGCAACATAAACTGGCCCCTATATATAAATCTTAATATAAATTATAAAATATAACAAAATCTTAATATAAATTATAAAATATTGTAAATATATTTCTATGTATACACATATGTTATATAACATGTAACTTATATTGCTTATTATAAATTACATAAATATAACATATTAAATATCGATATAAAATAAAAAACCCAAAATGACCTTTTCTTCCTTCTTGCACATCTGCTTTGCAGTTTCTCCCCTGAACACAGAAGCTTATCCAAGAGGCTCTATTACCTACCAGGAATGAACAGCCAATTTAGTGGTCAAGATCTGTTCTGTGTCTTCTTGTAACACCAGTGGGTTTTTTTAAAGAGAGAATACAAGTTCCTGCTGCAAAGAATTGTGGCCATTCATTCATTTGCATCTTTCTGAGACTCTGTCTTGTCCCTCTGTTAACTTTAAGTAACACTCAAACGTAGTAGTTTAGCTGAGTTAATAGAATTCAAAGTCTCCATAAAAATGTAGCATATGAATGCCTTTTGACTTAGCCAAGCATGGGAACATGTAGAAAACTCTGGGATTTGATTAAAGGATTCAGAACTTGTTACTTAGATGAAGCATTTGTCCTACTATCTGGGAAACTATAAGATGCTTTGTAATTGTTGGTTAATCATCACCATAACTGCAACAGCTCCATGCTATCAAGCATAATTTAGAGGATGAAGAAGTGTGATTGAGGCTTTTCATGGAGAGGGAACCCTCACCCCTTAATGGATTCTTGTTCTGTGAAAGGGTTTGGCCCTGGGCCCCTGGAGTCTGTGTAGATGAGAGTCTGGAGTTTGGACTTAAGCTCCTCCCACCGGTGTCCTTATCACCTACACCTACAGCAGCTGCATCCTGACTTCCACACTCCCCGTGTCTCATCTGCTACGTGTCACCAGTCTCAGGATTTACTCCTTTTCCTTTCCGCACATTCGCTTTTGCTCTCTTCTGCCAGCCCCCACTTCCCCAGGTGTCTGATCTCCTCACCATTACCCCTCATTTTTGAATACCACAGTTGTATCCCTCTTAAATGGAACATAAAGAGAAAAAAAAAACTGTATTGAGTATCATCAGAAGGTATTATGTAATTCATGAACAAAGGCCAGGGCAAGAAACTTGAAACTCATTATGGAGGGCTTTGCATGCTAACAGGGGGTATTACAAGTTTACATTGAGATTAGGGTTTCCATTCTGAAAAGACTTTTAAACAACATGTTATATTATTAGTTTGCATTTGTGGTATGTTATGAGGATGGTAACGTAGAGAACCGATGAATTTTATGTGGGATGTGGGTTTATTGATAGACTTGTCAGGATGGTGAGAGTGGGTGTGATAGTCTTTATGGCCAGCTTGATGTGATTTGGAAGAGCCCAGGTGACACACTTCTGGTTGTGTCTTTGGGGGCTTTTCCAAAAGGGTCAAAGTGAGGAAGGAAGACACTCCTTGAATGTAGGTGCATCCCAAAGGAGAAAAGAAGCAAAGCAAGAAAAGAAGGAAGAAAAAGAAAGAAAGAAAGAAAGAAAGAGAAAGAAAGAAAGAAAGGAAGAGAGAGAGAAAGAAAGGAAGAGAAAAAAGAAAGAAGAAGGAAGGAAGGAAGGAAGGAAGGAAGGAAGGAAGGAAGGAAGAGCACTATTATCTGTCTCTTTCTCGTTTCTGACTGCAGATGCAATGTAACTAGTTGTCTCATGTTCCTGCCATCATGACTTCCCTCCACAATGGAGCATATTTCCTCAAATCATGACCCCCCCCCCAATAAACTTTTCCTTCTTATAATAAGTTGCTTTTGTCTGTTGTCTTATCACAGCAACAAGAAAAGCAACTAATGCAGCAGGCTGGGGCAAAGTGCATGAGTGAGGAAGGCACTGCAGTAACTCAAGCAGTAACTATCCTGAGCCGAAACAGTTAAAGAGAGAACAGAGGAAAGTAATCATGAGGTGACTCATTGATGGAGCTGAGGCAAAGGTATCTGCTGGAGGTTATCTGCACATGGAAGTGAAAGTCCAAGAATCAGCTGCAAGAATAAAGGAACACATGAGCAAGCTGGGCCCAAAAAGCCTCTAGAACAAAGCAACAGAGCATACATGGGCCAGTAATCTATTAGAACTGAGTAGAATTTTCTCCCTTCAGACCCTTACTTGTACACCTGGACAGGACTCTAGAAACTACATTTCATTTTACTCTAGGGTTCTTTCTAGTTCAGGTTTTACTGAGAAGAGGTGGACTACAGAAAAGGAGAGGTCATTTTCTGGTCATGGGCATATGGGCATCATCAGACACCGCTGGGAGGTTCTTCAAAGCCTTCCAAATGACCCCCTGAGAACCATCTACTCTTGTGCTAGTCAGCCAGCATCTAGCATGGCCTGCAAAACCTCGTCCCTTGAATGTTGGAGTGTTATCACTTGAAGCCTCCACCTTCACACTCTCAGCCTTTGCAATGATTTTATAAATTGCTGAATCTCACTATGAACTCTTTTTCGTTTTAAATACCTACAGCAGTTCTGTTTTCCTGACTTGTCTGTTATATGGAAAGCACACAAGTGAAAGAGCCTTGCAAGTTGACATGTGTTTCAGAGGCAAGCAAGCAGCCCTGTTCACCCCAGCCACCTTTAGACTGTTGCCCCAATATCACACAGCACTTTAGTTAAGAACATGAAAGAATAGGTCACGTATTTACAAATATTTCCATTCTAAGTGATTTAGATATAAACCACTATTGGGTTGAACCACTACTGGCATTTGATACTTAATATCCAGTTACTGAAAATTTGACTATTGCAATGATCCTGTCCTCCTAAAATACCAGCCCAAAGCTGTAGTCTTAGTAGGAGTAGAGTGCTGTTTCACAATGCGAAGAAACAAAAGATTACTAAACTTGAAACTTCATGTATAGTCATGTATCAGATGTTACTGATAGGTGGATTAATTTATTTCCCCAGTAACCCATGGGCTGATGGAAAGATATTCAAATGGACTTGCGTTTGAGTGCCAAAATTTTCCCTGCTAAATTCCTTTGAGATTTTTTTTTTCTCTTGATAAGTAAAGTAAAGCCAGGTTTTTGATGCTGGAGGGGAAAAAAAAAATCCTAGGAAGTTGGTGTCTGGTGTCAATTTTCTAGGCTAGACAGTATAGTTGCAAACACAGAGTTCTCTGGCTTTGGTTCAGTCCTTAATATCTGGGTGAGGAAGGGAGATCTGCTCATGTGTTCTCAGATCACTGGATTGCTGCCTTTTATGTACTGGGCATCTGAGTTACTCAATAACTTTTGGGCCTGTCAACTGTATTCTCAAAGCATGTAGGCAATTTTGGTGTTTAAGAAACACATTTGACACTGATTCAGACCTTGATAAGCCAAATTTCATTTTTTTCCAAACTCTAGGGATGGGTAAGCTTGCTTTCTGCTTAGTTCACTGAATAGCTCAAAATTGTTTTTCAAATGTCCCTGGGACTGGCCAAAATCAAATCTACTTTGCCAAACGTTTTAGTTAATTTAATAACAAAAAAATCCCATCTGTATTTTAATGAAAATTTAATCCATATGCTTGATTCACTTTTTGCATTTAATCCATCAAAATATTTTGTAAGAGTTATCTGGAATCCAAGAGGACTTCGATGTCATTTTTGTAAAAATGTTTTGGCATTGGACTCTCTCTCCCAGCATTCTCCTCCTCCTAACAGGGAAATTCTGCTTTTCCAGCCCCCTGCTGACTTAGAACTTGTGTATCTTTTCTGTGATCCCCTTTTCACACCAGTTGTACTCTTGTGGGATCTCTAATCAAAGTGATTCGGAAAGACATTCTCAGTTTTGTATATCTGTGGTATGTAAGAAAGGAAAGAAGTTAAAGATTAGGGTGACAAGGCATTTCAGCTTTTCTTTTAGGGTGGAGCCTAAATGCCATGACTTTAGTCTTCCGTGTCTATGGAACACTTGAATGGAGAGCTATGTTTATTTGTTTAGACAGATGCATTGTATGTTGAAGGGAACAGAGAGGTAGTTAAAAGTTTCTTATAAATCTGATTTACAGAGGTAGAGCTATTAGGAATGAATGAATGAATGAATGAATGAATGAATAAATAAATAAATGCATGCCAACCATTTCAAAACAGCTGGCTAATTTCAACTTACATACCATTTCAGATGGATTTAAAGTAGAAAGGTCCTTCCCAGGTTCATTGGGAAAGAGACTACAAGTGCAGTACATTGATATTTGACTATGCAGTCAAGCTTTGCTTTGCTGGGCAACTGGCACTCTAACAGTGGCTGAAGAGAAGAGCGCAGGGGAAAGGGAGCGCCAGGAGTGGAGGCTGGTGGCCTTGGCCGTGCTTTCTAGTGAGGTCATCGCTCTTCAGTGCTGCCCTGCTGGGCCTGTCCTCCTGCCAGGACCCAAAGAGCTTCAGATGCAATTGATCTCATTATAGATCAGGACAGACTTGGCTCAGATGGATGGCCCGCTCTCTCCCAGTGATTAGGACACAACATACTTTCCTCCCTACCCCCTGTCTTATCTCAGTCTTCTGGCTGAAGGTTATTTTGTCTTTGGATTAATCTAGGGTTAATCTAAGTTTACTTACTTGCTGCAAGTCTGAGCTGGCAAGGTAGACATAATCTTCAAATAAAATGCTGCTCCCATCATCAATGCCTGTGCTAATTTGTTTAACCTCTGTCTACATTGGATCCAGACCAACTCTGAGAAACTGGGCACAAGGCTTAGTAGGATTAAATCAAAGATTAGTTGTGCATCTGATCTCAGATGTAATTCTTATTTTCATGCCGACTTGTTAGGAGGCTTCTTGGTGCATTGTCTTTCTCAGAGACAGAGTGGAATGGAAGAGTCTGGAAATGCAAAAGGAGCTTCAGAAAATTGTTAAGGTGCTCCAATAATGACTGCCCTCAAACTGTTCCATCAGTGAGAACTTTTCTCTCAGACACTTGTGGGGAGAGACCACCAATTCCTTGAGAATGCATTCTGTACCCCTATAATGTAAGGTGATTCCTTCACAAGGATGATTATGAGGTGGCGGTGCTTCTATCATAAATTTAAAAAGCAAAGAGTAAAGACTGAAGATAGTGCCCTACCAAGGTCCAGAAATAAGCTCCAGTTTGACATTCTACATTTCTACCTTGATGTCTCCATCAGTATGAGGAAGATGACCCTTGAGTTCCTTACAGCCGTATATCATTCTAGATCATGACTTGCTACCTTTGAAAAATAAGTTGTAAGGCCCAGAAGGAAAAATGCAATCTAGGCACACTGATTGAAATAATCAGTGTGAAATACAGCCCAAATCTTCCTCATCCAACCATTCAAGCCAGGATGTAGACAGCTCATACCAATGTCTCCATCCTCATAGTGAGCTTGCTACCACCAAATGTGAACACTGGGAACTGGGAAACCATGGGTGGGTCCGGAGATCCTATGCTTCCGCAGTTACCACAATACGCAGACATACACTTGTTTCCCTCAGAGTAGACCTTCATTACCAAGGGAACTAAGCACTCTACTTTTGCTATTTGTACCGACTTCTTTTCTTTTTAAAATTTATCTATAGATAATAAACTTCAGATGGACTATACCTTCCAAGGGAAATATATGTAATGAGAAAAGACATGTTTTTTTAAGGAAAAAAATCCCCAATGTTTCAAGATTATTGATCTTAATGTTCCAGTGATATTACCTTTACTTGGCAGCACTTTCTGGGAAAGGTGAGGCTCCCGCTTGGGCCTGAGAAATGCTGAGCAAGTCACTTGCAAAGCAATTTTAAAGTTATGGAAAGAAAGTATAAGCACTGGATAATTTGAAGCACAAGAAGGAACCTTGGAAACACAGTGTTCTGTTAGGAGTCCCGAAGGCTGGTGTCTGGGAATCACTAAGGAATAAAGCATTCATGTCAAATAAATAATCATTGAGTTTTAAAAATAAAACATTTTAAATTTAGTAAAATTAAGAAGAGCTTTATGTCAACATCGCATTGCTTGAGGTTATGCCAGATTATATATCCAGGTGGCTTTAATTTTTTATTTATTATACTATCCAATTAAAGACTCTTGGAAATAGTAGCAAGATCATTCTTGGTATTTAGATTGACAAATTATGGAATAATTTTTCATTGAAAATTCATGTTTTCCGTCATATATTGTGTCAATTGCACTAAAGTCTGGCACTTTAATACTGAATGCCGTAATTTGGGAGGTGTCAATGAGTGGATTCTGAGTTTCCCTTTTGATATTATCAGTTATTATAAAGCATTTTTCCATATTCTGCAGTAAAATTTGGGTGCATTTTTTGAAAAAAATATTCTCAGTGGTATTCTTACAGATTTTTGTCTTTGCTGCATAAAGAAAAACATCATTTGCTGGAGAGAGATTGACCACATGAGTCAGAAATTCGGAGGCTTTCTGTACAGCATTAAAAACTGAAAATCTGACTGTACAGTAATATGTTGAACCTACTAAGATGCTACATACATCGGTGATAGAGACCATTGAAGATCAGTGCCACGCAGAAAGACTTTCATTTTATCTTCTGTCTAAACAGTTACCACGATCACTGTCTTTAGTGGAATAAAACACCTCGGGTGGAAATACGGAATGGTGGGCTTTCTGACCATCTCGTCCTGCAGGAAGCGGCCTATGTGTGTGTGAAGCTTCTTTATTCCACAAATACTGCATCCAGAATCCGAGTCCTGTTGCTGAACACCATCAGCTCTCCATAGAGAAACTGTGTGGATTTTTGTCCATGGGAGACATCTTTACTCACAGACCAGATCCAGCCCTCGATGCCATTCAGTTGGTAGCGACTGTTAGCCAAGTGCCCTTTTGTCAACTTCCTTCAAACAATCGGCAATGAGAAAAAAAAAAAATAAGGAAATGAAGACCTTTCTCTTTCAGCATGTATTTCCAGTGGTAAAATTGTAAAATATTCATGCAAAATATTAAAAACCAGTCATAACTATTTCATGAATAATGCTATATCATAGCAGGAAAAGTATTTCCCTGTATGGTAATGAACACAAACGCGCGGGCGCG
>NW_026586463.1:855571-860568 GCF_907164565.1 Psammomys obesus
CACACACACACACACACACACACACACACACACACACACACAGTTTCTCTACCTCCATGTTTATGTTTCTGCCATCCATTTCCACAGAGAGATCTTTAATTCACAGGTTTATGCATAGATCCTGGAGCTGCATGTATAGGTTGAAACTTCAGTCACTTAACGTGGTGAATTTCTTAAATATCAGATTCTTGAATTCTGGAAGTAAGGACATAGTTAGGCGGTGGTGGTTTTTTGTTTTGTTTTGTTTTGTTTTGTTTTTGGTTCTTTTTGAGGCTTGTTATTTGCTATTCATGAATGACCTGGCTCACAAGCTTGACACACAGATTGAACTAGTGAGCATTGCAGATTCTGGCCACGCCCATTGTTACCTTTCCAGCCATTCTCAGGAAAATACTCCAAAACTTCCTCCTGGGAAGCCTCCTAACTTTCCCAAAGTCAGAATTTTCTCAAATTATTCCCTATATTTTCTTTTGAAAATATCCTGTGCTCACTGGAAAAAAATAGTTAAACAATTCACAGCATTTAGAATGAAATTTTACAGTAAATATATTTTGACTTATATTCTTATGGTTATTTACATCACACACATATAGGATTAGTTGTGTATCTCAATTCATAGCAAGTCTTTTTTTGTGTTTTGCTTTTAGGGACAGGGTTTCCCTATGTAGCCTTGGCTATTCTGGACTCACTTTGTAGACCAGGCTGGCCTTGAACTCACAGAGATCTCCCTGCCTCTGCCTCTCCAAGCACTGGGATTAAATGCGTGCACCACCGTGCCCGGCTCATAGCAAGTTTTATATTTTATCCTTTAGTATTTTTATTTTTGCATCCACTTTTTCCCACATAGCATTTTAACATCCCTCAACTTAACAAGGCTTCTTCTTGTTGTTGGTTGTAAGATCTTCCTGGAGAAGAATGCTCAATAATAGTTGTTAAATGAATGGATGAGTGTCACATCAATGCAATCAGAAACTTGAACTCATACCTCATTAAACCCTGCTTTTCCCATGCCAGCTTCCCAAGCCATGTTTCAATTGCATTTAACATCTTTTCTATCCTGTGACAACTCAATGAACTAAACTGTGTTTCCAAGGCCAAAGCCTCACACACCAGCTACTCCATAAATATTTCTAGCAGGAACTAGAATGGAAGAGGTGGGGCTTGAACCAAGCTGAAGAGCAGCAAGGAGAAACCCAACCCATATTTTTGTGTCACATTCACAGTTTAGACTCCTCATTTTGCAAGCGTAATACCACGGGCATGGAAAGCACAGACATGAACCTTCTAAGAAAATCCCCCTGTGCCACTCAGGAACTGAAAGGGAGACAAACAACACATGGGGGAGATAAAATTAGAGGCGGGAAGCATGAGCGCACAGGTGCTTGCTTGCATTATTTTGGTGTGCACATGGCAGCTCTGTGTTTGTCAACGACCTTGAGAACGGACCAGGCATGACTCTGAAAACACTTGGGTGACATGGAAACCTCACAATTCCATGGAACTTTTGTTGCAAAGAGTTAGTCTCCCCCCCCCTTTTTTTTCAAAATTGTCACATTAGAAACATGGTGCTTATTTTTCTCTGGGTTGTTATTTATCACAGGTGAGACTATTACTAAAGCATTTCCAGCTGATGAACCTCAAAATACCATATACATTTTGCTTTCTAGTCTCTTGCTGTAAAGCATTGACATGAGCTGGTCATTCTTTTGACTGAGGACTTATTTTCAAAATTTTTTACAGTCTGGAAATGTTACACACCCTCCCAGAACCATGACAATTCTAATTAAACTGCAAATAATACTCACATAACCCTACTGGATGTCTGCCAGGTGCCAAGTCTTGTTCTAATCACTATTTGTAAATAATCCAATTCATTCCCCCCCCCCCTCAAAAAAAAAACCCTAACAAGGTAGATAAGTAAGAGATAAATAAATTGCTTGCCTTAATTAGGGTTAATGTTGCTATGATGCATCATGATCAAAAGCAATGTGGAGGTGAGTGGCATTTATTCCCCTCACAGTTCCATTTTCAAAAGCCATGAGAGCAGAAACCTGGAAGCAGTAGCTGATGTGGAGGCCTGGGAGGGGTGCTGCTTACTGGCTTACTCCCCATGTGTAGCTCGGCCTGCTCTCTTGTAGAGCCCAGGACTATGGGCCCAGCGATGTCACCACCCACAGTGGGTTGGGCCATCTCACATTAAGAAAATGTTCTATAGACTTGCCTACAGCCCAATCTCATGGGAGGCATTTTCTCAATTGAGGCTTCCTCTGCTCCAGTAATTCTAGTTTATGTCAAGTCAGCATAAAACGATCCTCTGAACATTGTCTAAAATGATGTATTACTATTCATCTCTTTTAGGATGTTTCAAAGGTGCTGTCTCCCACTCTAAAGGGAATCCAGGAAGTTGTCTCCTGTGCCAGTGAGTTCAAGGCTCTTCCCCACTTTTTCTTCTAACAGACTTAGTGTGTCTGGTTTTATGTTGAGGTCTTTGATCCACTTGGACTTGGACTTTACTTTTGTGCAGGGTGTTAAGTATGTATTTTCCTACATGTAGACATCCAGTTAGATCAGCAACATTTGATGAAGATGCTGTCTTCTTTCCATTGTATGGTTTTGGCTTCTTTGTAAAAAAAAAAAAAATCGGTGTCCATAAGTGTGTGGGTTTATTTCTGGGTCTTCAGTTCGATTTCTTTGATCCACCATTCTGTTTCTATGCTAGTACTGTGCAGTTTTTATTACTGTTGCTCTATAGTACAACCTGAGATCAGAGATGGAGATACCTCCTGAAGTTCTTCTATTGTACAGGATAGTTTTAGTTATTCTAGGTTTTTTTGTTTTTCCATGTGATGTTGAGAATTGTTCTTTCAAGGTCTGTAAAGAATTGTGTTGGCATTTTGATGGGAATTGCACTGAATCTGTAGATTGCTTTTGGTAGAATGGCCATTTTATGAGCCAATTTATGAGCATGGGAGATCTTTCCATCTTCTGATATCTCCTTCATTTTCTCTTCAGAGACTTGGAATCTTTTTCAAACAGGTCTTTCATTTGCTTGGTTAGAGTTACACCAAGGTACTTTATGTTGTTTGTGGCTATTGTGAAGGGTGCTGTTCCCCTAATTTCTTCCTCAGCCGTATTGTCTTTTGTATACAGGAGGGCTACTGACTTTTTTTTTTTTTGAGTTAATTTTGTATCCAGCTACTTTACTGATGGTATTTATCAGCTGTAGGAGTTCTCTGGTAGAATTTTTGGCGTCACTTGTGTATACTCTCATATCCTTTGCAAATAGTGATACTTTGACTTCTTCCCTTCCAATTTATATCCCCTTGATCTCCTTTAGTTGTCTTATTGTTCTAGCTAGCACTTCCAGTACTATGTTGAAGAGATATGAAGAGAGGGGGCAGCCTTGCCCTGTCCCTGATTTCAATTTGATGTTGCCTATAAGTTTGCTGTATATTGCTTTTACTATGTTTAGGTATGTACCTTGTATCCCTGATCTCCAAAACTTTAAACATGAACAGGTGTTGGATTTTGTCAAATACTTTTCAGCATCTATGGAGATTATTGTGTGTGTGTGTGTTTTTTTTTCTTTCAGTTTGTTTATATGGTGGATCACATTGATGGATTTATATATATGGCATCATCCCTGCATGCCTGGGATGAAGCCTACTTGGTCATGGTAGATGGTATCTTTGATATGTTCTTGGATCGGTTTGTGTTTTGTTGAATAGTTTTGCAGGAGTATCTTGGTCATCTTTGGAAAACAACACTGTTATGGGACTATTTGAAACTACATGGGGATCTTGTACAGTTGTTTTGATGTGTCAATATTGGAACTTTTGTTGAAAAATCAGGCTCGTGAGTTTATAGTCTTTTTTCAAAGATTTAGTATTTGTATTTTATGTCTGTGAGTGTCTTGACTCCATCTCCATATACTGAGTACATGCAGTACCCACAGAGACCAGGATCCCCTGGAGCTGGAGTTGCAAAGCATTGTGAGCTGCTGTGTGGGTTCCAGGAACTGAACTCCAGTCTTCTGTAAGAGCAGCCAGTACTCTTAACTGCATCTCTCCAGCATGCAGTTTTTAGTCTTTTCGTTTAGTTTCTTCTCTTTTCACACTTTTCTATCAAGTCTAATGAATTTTGTTTTGTTTTGAAATAGGATATTCCAGGGTAGCCTTGAACTCACAATCCAAGGCATCAATAGAGATGGGATTATAGGCATGTGCCATCATGTCTAACTTTGTGTATCATTTTGAGAGTGGTAACACCATGCATGTTCCTCGACTTTTATTGACTATTGTGGCAGGATGATATGAATTCTCTTCATCTCCCCTTTGTGTGGTTCTCGGGATTAAACCTTGACCCCATACATGCAAGTTAAGTAAGTGATCTGCCACTGGTGTGTATCCCCCACTTTTTTGGTTACTTTGTATTTTGACATAGGTTCTCATGAAGCTGCCCAGGCAGGTCTTGAAGTCACAAGCCCTTGCCTCAGCCTCAACAGCAGACTGTAGGCCTATACCACCAGGCCAAGCTTCTTCTTACTCTTGAATGTCAATTTTCAATTATTAAATACACCTCAGAGAAAATGCCCCTTGCTTCAGTAAGACAATTGTTGATATACAGGGATGGAAAAGGTCAGGAACGAAACAATATTACTGGTCACCTTGGCCAACAGTTCTCAACCTGTGGGTCATGAACACTGGAAAACACGTATTTCCAATGGTCCTGGGAACTGAGACACCACCCCAGAGCAAAATTATAGTTCTGAAGTAGTAACAAAAATAAATTTATGGTTGGGGTTTCCTAAGACTATAGGAAATACATGCTTTCCAATGCTCGCACCCCACAGGTTGAGAACCCACTGATCTAGGCCTTCACCCTATGAAGTAATTATTCTCTGCTGGTTTTCCATTGACATTTTCATGACTCTGCTGCTGGGTTTGTCTTACACACACACACACACACACACACACACACACACACACACACACACA